>NC_092777.1:43949785-44252815 GCF_047496795.1 Chiloscyllium punctatum | reverse complement strand
AGTGTGAGCAAGGATAGTGGTCGGGGGAATTAAAATCTTACTTTTTGGGAGCATGGCCTGTTCTGTGATGTCTTCATTAATTTTTCTCTCCTACAGGGGTTTAAAAGTACTTTTATAAAACAAAGCTAGGAAGCAATTTTGAACTTTTTAAAGCACTTAGGTAATGTGATTAGTATCAATCTATTGACAGTAAGTGCATTAAATATTTAAATAATTAAATACGGTTTCTGGGAAGGCCAATGATAGAAACTTTCCTCCAAATAAAGCCAAATGTTGCTACTTGGAAATGTTTTAAGCTCAATCGGTAGTATATGTGCTGGTAGATCAACTCCAAAAAATGCAAATTCATTTCAAAACAATTAAATTTGTTGATGGTTAGAAACATAATTTGTTTTACCTGGAGTCAGAGGCTTCAATTCCTTCGACCTTGAGAGAAGAGGGGTGGGGGCAGACTGATATTATATTATTGCTCATTGTGATTGAATTAAATTCACATTAATATAATACATCTTGAAAGTTAGCAGAGCCTATCTATTATATAAAAATGATGGGAAGCTACCAGGAGAAGAGGATAAGGTGGTCAAAAATAATCAAGGGTTGTAGGCAGCTGAAGCTTAATAAACACAAAATTCTGTCTCATAGCAACGTTCTGATCAGAAATCATACATAAGATTTTTCTTTAATCAGAAAGAGATGTAAAGATCTGGCGTATTTTCAAGACTATTAAAAAGTGAGACTTCACTTCACATGACAACCTAATTGCCGATGAAGAAGGCCACTTAGTCCAGTTTGTTTTAATATCTGGAAAGAGGCAAAAATTGCTCTATTCCTGCATCTAATTATTTCTTAAATGATTCACTTGTATTTTCTTTATTACTTTATCTGTGAGTCAATGCCACACATTGATCATTATGTGGAGAAGAACTCCACAATGTCCATTTTAAACTTGCCCCTCATCAACACAAATTTCTCTTACATTATCCTAATATGAGAATTGAAGATAAAATAGTTTTATGAATTTACTTTTCCTACATTATTAATTATCATCTACTCACACAAAATTGCCTCTTGAGTGTCTACAAACGAGGCACAAGTGCCCATGTTTCCTGTCCTCCTAGCTCATACCTTTATTATGACAGAACGTTTCTGCTTCTGGTCAACAAAGCCTCCAACAATTGAATGGTTGCCTTCTACAATAACATGGGGTTGGTTAGCTCAGTTGGTTGGATGGCTGGTTTGTGAGGCAGAATGATGCCAACAAAATGATGAAGAATTCTCCTTCGCAACATCTTCCCTAACCTGAGGTATGGTGAGCCACAAATTCAACCACGCATCAATGAGGGAGTAGCCCTCATGGTCCAGTGGGGCTGTGGCAACCTTTACCTTTTGTTACCATTGTGTTTCTTAAGAAGCTGACTACTTTTAAATCAAGTTAAAAATCACACAAAAACATTACAGGTTTATTTGGAAGGAGCGCTGCTCCTTCATCAGGTGGTTGTGGAGAAGAAGATCATGATCACAGAATTTATAGCCAAAGGAGTCCAGTGCCATGGAGATGTGATACATTAAACAATTTTAGATTAAATCTTTCATCTTTTCGAATGGGATATGCTGGTTTCTGTTCTTTGATATGTCAATCCCAGAACTTCTTTTAAATTACATTCTCAAGATACCTCAGCTTTTCTAACAATAGGTGTGAAGCCTGTCTGTGTCCCAATGTTGAATCAGACTGACAAGTCGCCTGCATTGTTTTACAGAATTTTACATGGATTCATGCAGTTTTTGAGCAAAATAAAATGTAATTCTGCAGAAACAAGTTCATCCCATAAACTTATATGTGTGTAGGAGCGACAGAGTGAGTGTGCATGTGAGTGTGTACATGTGGGTGTGAGTGCATGTGGTAGAGTGTGTGTCTACATGTGTATGTGTATGCCTGGTTAAGGGTGTGTATGAGCGTGATATGGTATGTGTCTGTGCACGGGTACGTGTGTGGGTGAGAATTCGGGAGGTGTATGTGAGAGAGAGCTTGTGCATGAGAGAGGTTCTGTGTGGGTAAATATTTAGGAGTGTGGGTGTGCTGAACAACTGCACCATGTTCTTTGCAGCCTCAACACATTATCAATGAGGATGAGCACCTCACCAAGACCTCCCCCACTTCTCACTTCTCACCTTTAAACAACCATCAAAGCTTAAACAGACCATTGTTCACAGTAAACTGCCTATCCTTCACAACAGTAACACCATACATCCCTGTCACAGCAGCCACTGCAAGGTATGTCAGAGTATCGACATGGATACCACCAATACACGTGAGAACACCTCTGTTATGTATGCAGCAGGTACTGATGTGATTCAGCCAACGTGGTCTATCTCATACGCTGCAGGCAAGGATGCCCTGAGGCATGGTACATTGGCAAGACCAAACAGATGCTATGACAATGGGTGAATGGACACCACACAACAACCACCAGGCAGGAGTGTTGCCTCCCAGTTGGGAAACACTTCAGCGGTCCAGGACATTTGGCCTCGGACCTTTGGGTGACCATCCTCCAAGGTGAACTTTGGGACAGATAATTACGCAGAGTGTCTGAGCAGAAGCTGATAGTAAAGATCGGTACCCATGGGATTGGCCTCAGCTGGGACCTTGGGTTCATGTCACACTACAGGTGGCCCCACTGCATGATACACTCTCTCACACATCCACACTCCTACATACTCTTACATCCATCCAGACCCTCTCTCATACACAAGCTCTATCTCATATGCACACGCACTCACACTCACACCCACACATGCACCCACTCACAGACACATTCCACATGACACTCCCACACACACACTTAACCAAGCATTTACATACACACTTTATCATGTGCACTCACACCCACACACATACACTCACATGCACACTCACTCTGTTGCTCCTACACATGCACACATATAGATTCATGAGGCGAATTTAATTTTTGTAGAGTTAAATTTTATTTTGCTTAAAACCTGCATGAATCCATGTAAAACTCTGTAAAGCAATGCAGACGACTTGTCAGTCTGACTCAACATTGGCACAAAGACAGACTTCACACCTATTGTTAGAAAAGCTGAGATATCTTGAGAATGTAATTTTAAAGAAGTTCTGGGATTGACATATCAAAGAACAGAAACCAGCATATCCGATTCTAAAAGATGAAAGATTTAATCTAAAATTGTTTAATGTATCACATCTCCATGGCACTGGACTCCTTTGGCTATAAATTCTGTGATCATGATTTTATATTCCAAAACCACCTGATAAAGGACCCGCGTTCCAAAAGCTAGTGCTTCCAAATAAATCTGTTGGACTATAACCTGGTGTTGTGTGATTTTTAACTTTGTACATCCCAGTTGAACACAGGTATCTTCAAGTCATCGCTACTTTTAAATAGATAACAATTGATGCCTATGTGAATGAAGACCATCATTTTGTTAATGGACTAGTTCAACTTGAATCCAAAGTTTCCTTCACCAGATAAGAAATTTAAAATAATCATAATTTATTTCAGATTGCGTGATTTTAGTTTACAGATTTGGTGGAAACCGTTTCATTAACATTCTTCATTATCAGCCTGGAAGACAACAGATTAAAGCAATAGCTTGGTCCTAGCCAATGTTGTGAAAGCCTGGAAATGTGTTTTATTTTAGGACATTGCTAATTCTGAAGTCCACTGTAACTAAGGCTATTTTTACTGTCCTGAATAACATAATTCTTCCAGATTGCTGGGGATTTCCAAGACTGGAACCCAAAGTATGGGTTACTTTTAATTTGCAGTGCAACATAACAGATTCATCATTCTGAACAAGTTGTATTGTTGAGTTAAGACTTATTCATGGTGGCTTCAGGAGCAAAGAAAATGGTCATACCATTAACAAGTCAAGCCTTTTCACTGCTATAGGAAGTAATGTATATGATGGATGTGAGCCAAAGAGAGCAGCAAAAATGGATTCAGTGGAGCAAATGCTAGCCAGTTAATGCATGAGTCAGAATTAAGCATTAATTTATAGTGATAGCTGTTCTCCCAATGATTGTAATTGACCTTGGCCAAATCTGACTACTTCCCAATCCTTGATAAATATATAATTCAAATATGTGTTTAGCTTAATATTCTGCAAAATGTAAATGAACACAATGGATTATTTGGAGTTCTATCATTGGACCAGAATCCTATTTAGATCTCACATTTATTATGATTAACTTATACAAAGTGTTGGGCAAATGTACAATGGCTATAACTCATTTCAGAGGAATAAGTTTTAAATATTGCCAGGACTCTATTCTTTGGAGTCAGAAAGATCGAAGATTATGAAGATAATTGGTTTATTTTCATTTCGGATAATATAAGGGAAGGAATTGTGGTTTTCTTTAAAACAGCTTTAAACAGGGCATGTTGTGTCTTCTGATTTCCTCAGGTCTTATAATCATCATTAGAGATGCACAATGTTGCAGCTTCTTTAGCCAAGATACTCCAACAGCCAGATAGTTAATGCAATGCAGACTGGAATGTCAGTATGTCAGGACCTTGCAGAACAGAGGCATGGTGGCTCAGTGGTCAGCACTACTGCCTCACAGTGCCAGGGACCCACGTTCAATTCCAACCTCAGATGGCAGTCTGTGCGGAGTATGCACGTTTTCCCCATGTCTGTGTGTGTGTTTCCTCCACGTGCTCAATGAGTACAGTGAAAGGTTTACTAGTCGCCACATATAGGACCATCTTAGGTACCAAGGTATGCAAGTATGGAATCTTGGGTAAATATTCCAAGGGAAAAGCATTAGAAAATAGAGAAATATAATGTCCAGTAATAAATTAGAAAAATAACTGATCAGAATAATAGTCCTTCTAACCCCAGATGCAGGGCAGGCTTCACCTCAAGACCAGAAGTGCTAGGAATCGAGTCCATGTGGAGGCAGGGAGTCCAGGTCCACGCTGAGGATGAGAATCTAAGTCCACACTGAGGCAGGGAGTCCGCGTCCACATTGAGGTCAGGAATCTGAGTCCCACACTGAGACCGGGAGTGTGTGTCCCACACTGAGACCGGGAGTGTGAGTCCCACACTGAGACCGGGAGTTTGAGTCCCACACAGAGTGGGAGTGTGGAGTCCCACACTGAGACTGGGAGTGTGAGTCCACACTGAGACCGGGAGTGTGGAGTCCCACACTGAGGCCAGGGGTGTGAGTCCCACACTGAGACCGGGAGTGCGAGTCTCACACTGAGGCCGGGAGTGTGAGTCCACACTGAGACTAGGAATGTGAGTACACACTGAGGCCGGGAGTATGAGTCCACACTGAGACCAGGAATGTGAGTACACACTGAGACCAGGAATGTGAGTCCAACACTGAGACCAGGAGTGTGAGTCCACACTGAGACCAGGAATGTGAGTCTACACTGAGACTGGGAGTGTGAGTCTACACTGAGGCCATGAGTGTGAGTCCACACTGAGACTGGGAGTGTGAGTCCACAGTCAGACTGGGAGATGAGGCCACACTGAGACTGGGAGTGTGAGTCCCACACTGAGACCGGGAGTGTGAGTCCCACACTGAGACTGGGAGTGTGAGTCTACACTGAGACCGGGAGTGTGAGTCCACACTGAGACTGGGAGTGTGAGTCCACACTGAGGCCTGGAGTGTGAGGCCACACTGAGGCCAGGAGTATGAGGCCACACTGAGGCCGGGAGTGTGAGGCCACACTAAGATGGGTGTCTATGCTGACCTTCACCCCAGACATCACTAATGCTGCTTAAGAATTGGAGGCAAAAAGAGAGAGAAAAAGCCCAAAAAGAAAGAGAGAAAAAAAGAAAAGAAATGGATGGAGTAGACAAGCTTCAGGTCAGGGTCCTACTTCACCACCATCTTGGAAGTATTGAACGACATAACAAAACAAAGATGGTGACACTTACCCTGGCACAAGAGAGAAGATTATTCACTTTGATTTGGCATTACCAGGCACTTTTCTCTACTGTAGACACCCAGGCAGAACTTCAAATACATTGCCATGTTCTGGAATCATGATCTTCTCCTCTAATCCTGTGAAGGATTGGGCATCCCTTCTGTGCACCACCTCGTCCACCTGCACCTCCAGGTCACAGTGCACAAAGTGGGGCACCAATATTTCCATGCCTAGGGTGAATATTTCCAACCAAGCAGCTTTGGACTGACAACACATGACCCAGGTATGCAAGGATATTTTAAGATGGTGCCAGGAATCCTGGAGTATCCTGGCTGTGGGGAATACTTCTGCTGCCAGCAACTAAGGGAGTCGGGCTAGCATTGGATAAGAGGCGTGCCATAGGGGTGTGCTGCATATTGGATGAGGTGAATTTGGGACAGTTAGAACATAGAACAGTACAGCACAGTAAAGTCCCTTTGGCCCTCGATGTTGTGGTGGCCTTCTATCCTACTCTAAGATCAGACTAACCTACATACTCTTCATTGTACTATGTTCCATATGTCTATCCAATAGTCGCTTGAATATCCCTAACATCTCTGACTCTACTACCACCACTGGCAGTGCATACCAGACACCGACCTGAGTAAAGAACCTACCTCTGACATCTCCTCTAGACATTGCTCCAATTATTTAAAAATCTCTGGCTATCTACTGTATCTATATCTCTCATCATCTTGTACACCTCTGTCAAGTCATCTCTCGACTTTCTTCACTTCAATGAAAAAAACCCTAGCTCCCTTAACCTTTCTTCATAAGGCATGCCCTCCAGTCTAGGTAGCATCCTGGTAAAAATCCTCTGCACCCTCTCTAAAGCTTCCACATCCTTCCTACAATGAGGTGACCAGAACTGAACACAATATTCCAAGCATGGTCTAACTAGGACCCTATAGAGCTGCAGCATAACCTTGCGGCTCTTAAACTCAATCCCTCTGCTAATAAAAGCAAACACTCCATAAGCCTTCTTGATACCCCTATCAACTTGGGTGGCAACTTTGAGGGATCTATGGACATGGATCCCTCTGTTTCTCCACACTGCCAAGAATCATGTCTTTCTCCTTGTATTCTCCATTCAAATTTGACCTTCCAAAGTGAATGACTTCACACTTTTCCAGGTTGAACTTTATCTGCCACTTATCAGCCCAGTTCTGCATCCTGTCAATGTCTCGTTGCAACCTACAATAGCCCTCTACACTATCCACCATTCCACTAACCTTCGCGTCATTGACAAATGTACTACACCACCCTTTCACCTCCTCATCCAAGTCATTTATAAAAAACAAAAAGAGCAGAGGTCCCAAAACCGATCCCTGCGGAACACCACTGGTCACTGAGCTCCAGGCTGAATATTTTCCATCTACCACCACTCTCTGTCTTCTATGGACCAGCTAATTGTTTATCCAGACAGATTTCCCTGTATCCTATGCCTCCTTACTTTCTGAATGAGCCTACCATGGGGAACCTTATCAAATGCCTTGCTGAAATCCATATACACTAATCCACTGCTCTGCCTTCACCAATGTGTTTTGTCACATCCTGAAAGAATTTAATAAGACTTGTAGGCATGGCCTGCCCCTCACAAAGCCATGCTGACTATTTCTAATCAAACTAAGGCCTTCCACATAATCATAAATCCTGTCTCTCAGAATCCTCTCCAATACTTTACACACCACAGACATATGACTAACTGGTCTGTAATTCCCAGGATTTCTTGAACAAGAGAATACTATTTTCCAATCATCTGATACTACTCCAGTGGACAGTGAGGACACAAAGACCATCACCAATAATGCAGTAATCTGTTCCCTCGCTTCCTGTAGTAATCTAGGGTATATCCCGTCTGGCCAAAGGTATTTATCTATCCTTATGATTTTCAAAACTTTCAGCACATCCTCCTTCCTAACATCAACCTGTTTGAGTATATCAGTCTGTTTCACACTGTCCTCAGAAACCTCCATCTCAGTAGTGAATACTGAAGCAAAGTATTCATTAAGGACCTCCCCTACTTCCTCCGACTCCAGGTACAAGTTGCCTCCAATATCCCGACCAGCCCTACCCTCACTCTAGCCATCCTCTTGTTTCTCACATAAGTGTAGAATGCCTTGGAGATTTCCTTAATCCTACCCACCAAGGCTTTGTCAAGCCACCTTCTAGCTCTCTTAAGTCCATTCTTCAGTTTCTTCCTGGCTACCTTGTAACCCTCTGCAACCCTGACTGATCATTGCTTCCACAACCTTAGATATGCTTCCTTCTTCCTCTTGACTAGATGTTCTACATCCTTTGTCACCCAAGCTTCCTTCATCCTACCATCCCTTTTTTGCCTCAGTAGGACAAACCTATCCAGCACTATCAGCAGATGCTTCCTAAACAACCTTTTCATTTCTGTTGTCCATTTCCCTGAGAAAATCTGTTCCCAATTTAGGTGCCCCAGTTCCTGCCTAATAACATTGTGATTCCCCCTCCCCAAATTAGACACTTTCCCATTCTGTTTGCTCCTATCCTTCTCCATGACTATTGTAAAAGTCATGGAGTTATGATCACTATCACCGAAATGCTCTCCCGCTGAGAGATCTGACATAGGATCTGTTTGTTGTTTGAGAAAACTCACCTGGCATAGTTAGTTGTTTGAGAACACTCACTAGGCCTCGCAGACAGAAAGCGTCCATGAAAATGAAGTAAAATGACATAGGAAAAAGTGAGGACTGCAGATGCTAGAGATCAGTGTGGCGCTGGAAAAGCACAGCAGGACAAGCAGCATCTGGGGAGCAGGAGTGTCAACGTTTCGAGCATAAGCCCTTCATCAGGAATAACACATAGCCAATTTCTGGCAAAACTCGGCCCAATATCTCTATGTAAATTGTTCCAATTGTTGAACTTTTCATAAGCTAAGTATAAAGAGATTGAGTCCTTTTGTTTTATAATTACGCTGAACACCTTTAGAGTCTGTTTAACAAAGAAAACCTGATGCACAGTATTGCTTAGATGGTGAAATATTGAGCCTCTCAAACCAAAAGCAGTGTTCTGCAGTGGGTCTTTGTCCACACTTTTCCCTGACCCCTGTGTTATGATTCTGCACCATATGTTTCCCTTCCAATCACCAAATTTACACCAGTTCTTTCAGCTTCATGCTGTGCCCACTCTGTTTGTCTTCTTGCTCTCTGTAGTTCTTCTTTCAAATGCTCCAACATTTCTTTCAATTTATTATTAGTCTCCAGTAAATCATGATATAGTGATAAACTCCAAACGTGATTCATTAATTCTCTGTTTGAACTCTGCAGCATTGTTCTTTTCTTTTTCAAGATGCTTGTGCTGTTGAAGCTTTGACCTCAGGTTCAGGATCTGCCTCTTGGCTGCCAAGTCTGTATAGCGTGCAGTTTCTCTGCCACAAGTTCCTTTTCAGCTTGTCATGTTCTGTCTTGTTCAGTTTTTGGCCTTTCCAGGTCAGCAACTTTATTCTCTAGCTCTAACTTTTCAGCTCGGCAACTCTGAGAGTTTCTGGAAGTCACCTTCTTGGGCTGTCTGAACTTGCTGAATGAGCTCAGTTCCAATTTCTTTTAAAAACACTTTATGTATTTCAATATATGCTTTGAAATTCGAATGTGGCCCATTCATTTGTCAAGCAGATATTCTGTCATAAAAATGCAATTCCTCTAATCTGTAGTTTCAATGACTGGTGATCCCTTTCATGCTTCCAATCGCAGAATGGTGTTCAATAGGAGTACTCCCTTCAACCCTCAGTGCTGTCACCTTCCCATCACATTGTACTGAGTGAAGCTGCAGCTCTTGGCAACTGCATCACACAGGAGAGCAGGGTCGGCTGGTTCTGCATTGTAGAAATGCAGTGAACACATTTTCCTTTTTGTGCCCCTCTGATTTGAGTTGTTGTTAACTGTCGAATCTCAATGTAGCTCAAACCTCAACTTAGCTCTGATGTCAAGAGTAGAACAGTGCTTGCTTTTACACCATGTTTCCTTGGGTAAAAGTTTTATTTTAAGTTTTCAGGAAACAGCTTCTGATAAAGTCTAAGTAGAATGGTGTTGAGCTTACTGAGGCTTCAGATTTGTGATCGTAGCCTTAATGTGTGCCCTCTTTCTGATCTGAATTGATTTTGTGTATTTCCTTTCTCTAGGAGCTGTCGCATGCAGCCATTTGTTGAGTACTTGTTGTACTTGTTGAGTTTCTCTGCCTAGTGTTTCTTTTCCAACTCTTTATCATCTTCCAGAGAATGAATGATTTAGATGCTTTTCCCTCTCATTTGCTCCCCCGACTCTGCCACTGATAACTCCTTTACCATCACTTCCCAGTGATAAAGCTTTACAAAGGTCTGCTGATGAATCCATATGTGGTATATTTCCTTTAGTCTGTGGATCAACATAGCAGGAGAAGTAGATCATTTGGCCTCTCAAGCTAGCTCTACCATTCACTGAGATCATGGCTGATCTGTTTGTGTTTTGAATTCCACATTTCCAATAACCTCCAACAGATGTTGACATCCTTGCTTAAAAAGAATCTATCCATGGCTGACTTAAAAATATTCAAGGAATTCCCCACCTCTGCTGCCTTTTTTTGTTGAAAGTTCCAAAGATGTACAAACCTTTGAGAGAAACTCTCTCCACTTGTCCTGAAAAGATGGGGCTTAATTCTAAAACATTTCCCTCTTTCTGGACTGATGTACAAGAGGGAACATTCTTTCCAAGCCCGCCCAGACGAGGATAAGGTCAAAACTAGTCTGGAAGGAGTTTCCCTAGCAGTCCTTGACATTGACTCATGGCATCAGGTCAAACATGAACAAGGCAACCTCTTGACACACCTTGAATGATGAGTGAATTTACTTCAATGTTGAAGACCACTTGGAAGAAGCACGGAGGGTGGCAAGGGGGCAGAAGTCTCCACCAATTACTGCCCGACCTATCTACTCTCAAACATCAGTACTGTGATGGAATACGTCATCAACAGTGCTCTCAAGCAGAAGTTGCATAACAATACCCTGCACGCTAGTGCTCAATTTGGGTTCTGAGTTGAGAGTGTGGTGCTGGAAAAGCACAACTGGCCACGCAGCATCAGAGGAGTAGGAGAGTCAACGTTTCGGGCACAAACCCTTCAATTTGGGTTCTGCCAAGGCCACTCAGCTCCTGATCTCATTATAGCTTTGGTTTAAACAGGCACAAAAGAGCTGAAATCCAGAAGTGAAAGTGACAGCCCTTGACAACAAGGCCACCTTTGATGAAGTGTGCATCAAGAAACCCAGTAAAGGTAGAGTCAATGTGAACCAGTTAAAAAAAAACTGTCCACTTGTTGGAGTCATAATTGGCATATAGGAAGATGGTTGTGGTAATTGGAAGTCAGTCATCTTAGCTATAGAACATCTCTGAAGAAGTTCCTTGATATAGTGTCCTAGGCCCAAACATCTTCAGTTACTTCATTGATGATGTTCTGTCTGTCATAGGGTCAGAAGTGGGGATGTTTACTGATGATTGTACAATGTTCAGCATCATCTGTGATCCTCAGATACAGAAGCAGTCCATACCCAAATGCAACAAGACGTAGACAGTACCCAGGCTTGAGATGATAAATAGTAAGTAACATTCATGCCACTCAAATGCCAGGCAATAGCCATCTCCAAAAAGGAAAAATTTAGCTAAAATTTAGCTCCTTGACATTCAACAGCATTACCACCATGGAATTCCCCACTATCAACATCAGTAGTGTTGACCAGAAACTGAACTAGATTAGCCATATAAATAATTGGCTACAAGCGCAGGTCAGAGGTTAGAAATCTTGCATTGAGTGACTCACCTCCTGACTACTCAAATGATACCAACTATCTACAAGGTACAAGTCAGGAGGGTGCCAGAATACTCTCCACTTGACTGGCTGAGTACAGGTCCAACAACACTCAAGAACCTTAACACTGGGAAATAGTGGCCTGCTTGAATAGTACCACATCCACAAACATTCAGTCCCTCCACCACTGACACTCAGGAGCAGCAATGTGTATCGTCTCCAAGATGCATTGTAGATATTCACCAAAGGTTCATTAGACAGCATCTTCCAAACCCACAACCACTCCCATTCGAAGGACAAGAGCAGCAAACACCTGGGAACATCACCTGTAAATTCTCTCTGAGTGACTCACCATCCTGACTCAGAAAAACATCGCTGTTCCTTCAGTTGGTTAATATCCTGAAACTCTCTGGCTAACAGCATTGCGGGTGTAACGACACTATATGGACTGCAGCAACTTAAGAAAGCAGCTCAGCATCACCTTCTTTAAACGTGTGCAATAAATGGCTGTCCAGCCAGCAATGCCCACAACCCATGAATGACTTGTTAAAAAAAATTCATAAGACTAAATCATAATTCATACCCTCTCCTTTCTGGCTATCAGAATCAAGAAGTGTGGTGCTGGAAAAGCACAGTCAGTCAGGCAGCATCCAAGGAGCAGGAGAGTCGATGTTTCAAGCACAACGTCTTCATGCCAGGGGAAGGTAGCTGGGAAGGCGTTAGGTAGATGAAGGTGGGGTAATGGTGATAGGTCAGTTGGGAAGTTGGAGCAGATAGGTGGAAAGGAAGATGGACAGGGAGGACAGTTCAAGAGGGCGGTGCCAAGTTGGAGGGTTGGATCTGGGATAAGGTGGGGGGAAAGAGATGAGGAAATTGATTAAATCAACATTGATTTCGTGTGATTGGACGGTCCCACGGCGGAAGATGAAGTGTTCTTCCTCTAGTCGTTGGGTGGCTAGGATTTGGCAGATGGGAGGGGGAGTTGAAGTGGTCAACCACAGAGTGGTTGGGTTGTTTACTGCGTGTGTCCCAGAGATGTTCTCTGAAGTGATCTGTAAGTTGGTGTCCTGTCTCCTCAATGTAGAGGAGATCACATCGAGAGCAAAGGACACAGTAGATAACGTTTGGAGGTGCAGGAAAATCTAATCTGGATGTGGATGGAGGTGAGGACACAGGTTTTATACCTTTTGCAACTCAGTGTACAGAGCTCCAAGTGAGCTGATCCATCAGTTGTTCGACTGTTTCTTTGATTAGGTTAGATTACTTACAGAGTGGAAACAGGCCCTTCAGCCCAACAAGTCCACACCGACCTTCTGAAGAGCAACCCACCCAGACCCATTCCCCTACATTTACCCCTTTACCTAACACTACGGGCAATTTAGCACTGTGGGAGGAAACCAGAGCACCCGGAGGAAACCCACACAAACACAGGGAGAATGTACAAACTCCACACAGGCAGTTGCCTGAGGCGGGAATTGAACCTGGGATTCTGGCGCTGTGAGGCAGCAGTGCTAACCACTGTGCCGCCCACTGAATTTACATTTTTTGGGCAGTCTTTTCCACACTTGTCAACAGGCTCACCCGGTTCCTGCCTCAGGCTTTAGAATTCATGCCAATGGATCCGATGGTCCAACTTTAGCTTGAGATGCATACGATATTTTTTAATCAAGTTTTCTGGGTTTTCACCCTCATCCTCACTCATGTTAACAACTAAACAAATTTTACTCCAATTTTCTGTGCAAAAATAGGCTATAGATGACCCTTTTCTCTTGACTGCTGCCTTTCAGAAATTTAGTCTGCTATTTTGTTTGAACTTCTTAACTGCCTCTACACCATCATCAGGCTCCCACAATGGGCTGTAGCTGTGCTTTCCATGCTGCAACAGCCACAATTTCACTTTAGCACGATTTGCTAAGTTTTCCTCTCACATCAATTCATGTTTATAATGTAAATCTAATTCAGCATTTACTCCATGTAAATGTTTGATGTTTTACTCATAGACACCCATGACCACCCTTATGGCTCCCTAAAGTTAAAAATAATCAAACTTTTTGACTCAAAATGCTGGAACTTCAATAAGTATATTTTTTGCAGTTCCTCATGTAGCTGCTGAACTGGTGTGTTGTTCCTTAGCGTCAAACTGCAGTAAATGTGGCTCCTGGGCTGTAATGTCTCAGAAGAACATGCTCCTGTTTCTTTATGAGTAATATAAGAACATAGCAGGGAGAGTCCATGACTGAATAGAGTAGAATTCAAAGGCTGAATGATCTTGTTTCACTCCAGAGTTATCAGTTGTGCACAATGAAATCGGTTGGAAATCTTCCTTGATCGTTCTTGCTAAGCTCTTCCCCAGCTCTCAAAGGCTGTTATGTTCCCTTCAACATTTGCTATCATAAATACGTTCCATCTGTTCCCCATTACTTTTTATTAACTCTGCCTTTCTCTACCCCCATCCAACTCAATCTACTCTAAGGTCTTCAGTAGATAATAAAGTGGTGCTGGGAGCCGTTTTAAGATGGATGTTGTAAAACCACCTGTACACAGTATAATGCTGTCAGTTGATGTTAATTTCCAATAAGCAGTGTTTGGTTTCTCCTTCCTGACCCTCACTTTATTTTAATGTCAGTTCCCATGGTTGATACTATTAATAGCTTGGATTTGCTTTGTAGGAAGGTAGGTTTAAGAATTATTCAGATTTACCCAGCTTCCTTTCCCACAAATTAAAGGAAAATGATCAATGAATATCTCAAGTGGACATTTGAAAATATGCACATTTTTTTGTATTTTGTGAATTTTTAAATAAATTAACGGTGGAATTGGTCATCAACAAGTTAATGGACTTCTGAAATGCTGCCTTTGTGTAGGAAAGCGTTGGTTCCACCAATGTACGATCGCTTAGTAAACACCATTTGCAAACATCCTGCCTGCAACCGATCTATCAGGAATTCACAGCATCATTTCTGCCTCAGGAATCAGGACTGACTGAATTGCCTCAGCCCTTAAACAAAATCATTTTCAGCATTCACACTGCTATGTCAATAACTCAGTGTACTCCCCTACTCCTGTAAGCATTGAAGAATCAAAAGGTACAGATAATATGTCCCTGTTGGGGAAAGAGAAGTAAGAATAATATTCATGGCCTGATCTCGATCTAAATTAAATATTTCACTATCGAAGCGTTGAGGTGTAGTGAAGATTTAAATAGGGGAAAGAAAACTTTGTGCTTGTGGATATTAACTTTATGTTTGTTTGATCATTCTTTAGTCTGGAAATCATGTTAGGACATCTAATGCCATACAGCGAATAAACTCTAAATGTTAATTCTCACCATGTTTATCATCATAACAGGAATTTATTGCTCCTTCAAGCTCTCATTTTACTGTCCATTTAGAATCATGGAATTATTGAATGTAGCGTGGAAGCAGCCCATTCGGCCATTCAAGACCACACCAACCTTCCAAAGAGCATCCTAACTAGATCCACATCCTCTACCCTAATCCAGTAATTAACTTTGATTTGATAATCCCATTAATATACTTCTTTAACACCCTTAGAGGTGGCTACTGCCTCTGTTATAACACAGGAATTCTACAAAGGAACATTATTAAAATTCCTTTAATGCTTGGAATGGATTTAAAAATTAAAATTAAAATTTAATCATGCTGGCGTATTAATTGTAACATAAAGAAATAATTTCAGTTTTGAGGCAAACATGATAATCCACATATGACTTTGTCCACTTCTGAATTATCTGGCCTTCCTCATTTATGAATACATTCCATATTTTACACTTTCCCATTGTAGAGCCTATGAATATTAATACCATAGTGGATGATTTGCAGCAGTGTGTTATCTCAATCCGTGTTTAGGCATGAAGTTAATACATCCACTTGATATTCAACGCATAGCAAGAAGTATTTACAACTGATGACCTGGTCTAAGTTTGTTGTAAGTTGCATAGACGTACAATGCAATTTCCCTTCCAATGAGTTACTGATTTTATAAAGCACAATCAAACAATATTCTGGGGAAAATCACAAAATGTATATTTTGACCCACTGCTAATTAGAATTTGCTAGTTTCTAAGGGGTCAAGACTGGACTGTTAAGCTTGTGTGCTATAAACTTGGTTCTGTGGAGCCCACATTTTTGTCACTATCGGTGCAACTTTGAATGCAACATGGCATTGACAAAGCAGGTGCCCAGTTCTAAAATGCTCATGTGGATGCCATTTTGATGAGGCTATTCATTCTAATATTAGGAACATGTGCCAGATGTATGTATTAGTGCTAATGTCAATCAGCATGATGCACCAATTTGGTGTCATTTTTGACCTCAATATTCCAACTAACAGTTTCACGTAGACACATATAATTGAACAGATTAGTTGAACATAAGCAAGAACTCCCCCGCCTCACCACCCCAATCCCCCCAATTCCTCATTAAAGCAGTTTGTTTTTAAGGGGAACATCAACTGCTTTCAGTTGCTGCTAGATTTCCACTGGCTCCTGCTAAGTTTAAGGAAGTCTTCTGAGTTTTCTCATTTTTAAAGATGGTGAAGTTTGCAGAGCGTGGCACAACACACAGTGGCACTGTGAAAGCTGCTGGGATCTGTTCAGAATGGAGACTGGGTGTGCTGCGATGGAAAATATAGGGGGAAACCTGGGGTATGAAGGGACAGGTGGCACAGACAGTATGAGTATGGAGGGTCATGTGGAGTGGATGAGGGAGATGGACAGCCTTTTAAGGCCTAACATTTATCAATACAGTTGGGCCAATGGCCCAGTGAACAACAATGGATGTTCTACCTGCAGGATCCAACTGTGTCCATTGCCAACATGGACAGGCCTCCATCCCACCCCTACCTTACTGGGATGAAAATATCTTGGTTGGTTTTGTTTTAAAGGAGGCAGGACTGTTGAGTTAGAAAGTTTCTCAACTCGATCTTCTCAGAACCCCCCATGAAAGTCTGGCCCCATGTTAGTTTCCATAGATGAGGGGAAATAAAATATATAGTTTTCTGCTGTGTTGCTGTTATTACCTATGAACTTATTAGTTGCATTCATTGGTGACCCTATCTCTACTTTACAACAAGATTACGATGACTTGTTACAGTACAACTTGACATTTCTGTTAATTTGGGAACAAACTCACTGGAGCGTAACACTCACCAATGTTGTTTCATCATTCAAATAGCAATGGGTGTTCTCACCCTGGCCATAAGTGAATGGTTTCTTTACCTGAGAGATCAGTACTTAGAACAAGTTACAAATAAAAAAAATGTCCTGCCTGCCAAAATGACAAAAATAACCAGGAAAAATTGATGTCTAAATAGGATACCTCAAAATTTAGACTGAACTCATTAAAGACTTGTGCAGAGTTTTGGCAGCAACAGTGAACTTTGCACTTGATACTTGTCCAGTGGTTCTTTTTAAATATTAAACATTTTTAAACATTACGTATGGTAGCCTATAATAACACCATTCAGTCCATTATGTAAGAAACTTAATTAGAAAATTTATGACGATGATAGAAGAAAATATCAACTTAATTTTGGAATAAGTGCTTAATAACAGGTCATTGTGAACCCTGCTCACCTTTTGGAAATTGGCCAAGAGACAATTGCACACTGACACCCTGTGCACTTTACACTGATATTTTATTCTGGCTCTGAGAGACACCAATTTTCATTGGACTTTAACATTTTTTAATAGATGGCCTGAGAGGGGACTCAGTGACTTTAAATGATGCCAGTGGAAGAACAGTCAGTGGTAAATGTGGTCAGTTTTAAAATTTGAAAGTGCAACCAGGAGGAATTGAAATCCTTTCTGTTCCCACAAAGAAAAGTTAGGCCTCCACTTCACTCCCCAACCTTTACTTTGGTTCCAAACAGTAAATTTCAGCCACCTAACATTCCATTTCCATTCGTCAGATAGCCACCCCTCTCCACTGATTTTAGATAACTGTCTAGGAACAACCAGAGGGAGGCAGTGGAGCAGCAGTAATGTCACAAGACTGGTAATCAAGAACCCCAGATAATATTTTGGGGTGTGGGATTTGAATCATTTGATAGTGAAAGTTGAATTCAATAAAATGTGGAGTTTAAAAAGAAAACCGACCTGGTTCACTAGTTTCCTTAAGGGAATGAAATCTGTCATCTTTCCTTGGTCTGGCCTACAAGTGACTCCATATCCACACAAATGTGGTTGATTCTTAACTGCCCACTGAAATGGCTTGGACAGCCAATCAGTTCAATGGCAATTAATGATGGACAACAAATACTAGTGATCTCATGACCAAATTATTTTAAAATGTTATGGCCTGGGAAAGAAGAGTGAGAGTGTTCCTTCTTAAGCTAAACTAAGAACTAAAAAGACTAGGTCATCATTGAAAGGATTCAGAATCTGTCTTGATCTTCATTGGATCCAGGTCATTCTAGTTCCAGTATGTTTGGTTGTTAAAATGCAGAGCCAAAGCAAGGATTCAGGCCTGTCAGTGATTTGTGTGTCATTTATTGAGATTAATTTTAAAAATACCACACATCAGTCGAAAACAAAGGATTTTGCTGTGGATGGACATTAATAGAATTTAAGTTGAATTCTCTAATGACAACTGTAGCACATTCTAAATGGGTTGCATTTTGGATTAAATTATTTTATAAGCAGTTCTTTGATTCAAGGCCCTTTCATTTATAGATACTTTTAATCAACCTCTTCACCAAATTAATGATACAATTCTGGAGCAGGTGGGACATGAACCATGGCCTTCTGGTCCAGAGGGTTTGGCACCACTGCACCTCAACAGCTCCCTTAAGGAACAATCCCTTCACCCCAAGAACCCTTTCAATTATTTGATGGCGTTTGGATATGCTGAATATATCATGGAAATAATACACATGGCCAAGTTCTTATGCACAATTTTCAGTTTTTGATCACACCACTAAGATTATTCTGTTAATGTGCATCCTCATTCAGAAAGTCAGGAACTTCACCTTGGGAATTTACTTACATGTGATGGCTGTTTTCCAACATCCCGTGCAGAATCTCAGAGTGTTAATTTGGTCAGAGGGAGAAACCAGCAGTAAGTGAGCTAATTGGACATGGCTGGTTTTAAACCAAAACTTTGGGTGTCCTTACTGATTATAATAAATTGAACTTGCCTGGAGGCATCCAGACAGGCAACTGCAGTTTCGCACTCCAGCTGATTGCTGAGCCATGTGGGTGAGCCGAATGTACAATGTGCACTTTGTCTCATAGAGTGGAGTATGCACTCTTCTGGATAGTTCAGGGAATTAGAGAGAGGCTACACAGGTTCTTGGATGTGACATTTAAGATCCTGGGGGAGGAAGAATGGGCTCTAATTCCTCAACCCCCAAGAGAAGAAGGGTTTAAAGGAGATTTACTAGAGTGTTGCCTGGTATGGAAGGAAGGTCTTACGAGGCAAGGCTGAGGGAACTGAGACTGTTTTTGTTGGAGAGAAGAAGGTTAAGAGGTGACTTAATCAAGAAGTATAAGATAATCAGAGGGTTACATAGGGTGGACTGTGAAGGCCTTTTTCTTTGGATGGTGAAGGCTAACATGAGGGGACATAGTTTTAAATTGAGGGTTGATAGATTCAGGGTAATCTCTTTACCTCGGCGTAGTAGCGGCATGGAGCAGCTTGCCTATAACAATAGTAGACTCACCGATGTTAAGGGCATTTGAATGGGCATTAGGCATACTTACAGTGTAGGTTAGATTGTTATTAGATTAATTTCACAGGTCGGCACACCATCAAGGGCCAAAGGGCCTGTACTGTACTGTAACGTTTTATGTTCTATTAAATAATCTCTCACTTTATCAAAATGCTCTAAATACATCAATCCCCTTTTTAACGCTTTTCTTATTCATGCTAACATCCTCATTATTCTATGATTTATGCTTTCTGTGGTTTAATATTGGTGCAGTGATGGACTGTGCAAAATTGCACACAGTGCTCTGTGGCCTAACAGTTACTCTATCCAATTTTTCAGAACTTCTTTGTTTTTTTTCTCTAGGTCCTTGGTTTCAAGCTAGATTCCCATAGCACTGATATATCAAAAATACATTAGACATTCGACTTAAAGTAATAGACTCTTAGGTTTCAAAGTCTTGATTAGTTATGGTAATAATCATTTGGAAGTAAAAAATAAGAATCTTTACATTGGCAGGAATAGTAATCTTTGGAATCTAAAATGCGCCCTCCTTGAATGGTGATGACACAATTATCGATGTGTAAATGGAAAGAAAAGGATTGACAATGTGCCATAAATTATTTCTGCTGTGTCAGAGACTCTTTAAATGGGGCAAGAAGTTCTAATGTAATCACCAGAAGATGCATGAAATGCAGCATTTGAAATTCAAAAGACTATCTTCTCCCGAAGGTTAAGGTGTACCACCTCAGATTAACATTTCACCCAATAGCTCTGCTGCATCTTTGATGAAAATCTTCTATGAGCATATTGAATGGTTAATCCTCGGGGCTCTAGCTTCCAACCAGAGGTGCATATTGATTATCCAGACTGTTTGGATATAGAGACAGGGAAGCTTCCGTAGTGACTTTCAAGTGAATAATAAAAAATGGTTGGTCTACATCCAAATATTAAGAATCTAATGAATTTTCCAGCATGCTTAATACATGAACAGCAGTAAGTAGCTTATTGAAGCATCAAATGCAAATGAGAATTTTTTTACTTCAAATAAAAGCAAAGCATTGTGAATGCTGGAGATCAGAAAAAAGAACAGCATTTGTAACTCAACAAATCTGACAGTATCTGTGAAGAGGCAAACAGAATTACCATTTTGAGTCCAATATGCTGTCATGCTAATACTTCTCTCTCAGACCGGCTGCTGTATCCCCAGTGAGGCCTAACTTAAGCTGGAGGAAAAACATCTCATTTTCTGGTTAGGACTTTGCAGCCCTCAGAACTCAAAATTGAGTTCAACAACTTAGAACATGACCAGTCGCCCCCATTTTGATTACACCCCCTTCACCCACAGTGTCGTATTGCATGGGTTTGCTCTGAGTAGAGCTGCCCTTAATTTTGCTATTAACACCTATTCTTGATCTCTATCTTTCCTCTTCCACCAATAGCCTTCCCTTTACCTTTTGCTCAGGGTACTCTCATCACTTGTCAATTTGAACTTCCTCCTCCTTTGTCAACAATACAAAAAGCATAATTTTCCAGCCATTTTCAGTTTTGAAGAAGAGTCACATTGGTCTTGAAATGTTAACTCTATTTCTCTCTCCGCAGATGCTGCCAGACCTGTTAAAATTCTGCAGTACTTGCTATTTTTATTATTAATCAACTTAAATATTGCTTTCCAAAGCAAAACGTTTTGGAACATTCCAAAAGCAAAGAGATCAATTTTCCAATTCCATTATTGAATACGGTGAGTTGCACCCAGTCCCTATACTTGTCCATCTGCCATGGTGAAGGCCTTCAAACCCTCTGTTTCTTCCTCTCCTGCCGACCCAACCAGTACCCCTCCAATGCCACACACATTCGATTGTGGAATTTGTCCTCACCCTCAACAACTGCTTCTTCAAATTCTCACACTTCTTTCAGACTAAAGGGGTAGCCACAGATGTCCACATGGGCCCCAGCTATTCCTGCCTCTTTGTTGGATACGTGGAACAGTCCATCTTCCACAGTTACACTTGCCTATTCCTGAACTTTTCCTCCGCTACGTTGATGATTAGATTAGATTAGATTACTTACAGTGTGGAAACAGGCCCTTCGGCCCAACAAGTCCACACCAACCCGCCGAAGCGAACCCCACCCAGACCCATTCCCCTACATTTACCCCTGCACCTAACACTATGGGCAATTTAGCGTGGCCAATTCACCTAACCTGCACATTTTTGGACTGTGGGAGGAAACTGGAGCACCCGGAGGAAACCCACGCAGACACAGGGAGAATGTGCAAATTCCACACAGTCAGTTGCCTGAGGCGGGAATCGAACCCGGGTCTCTGGCGCTGTGAGGCTGTGTATTGCTAACCACTGTATTGACACCACATTGTGCTCCCACAAGGAGGTTGAACAGTTCATTAACTTCACAAACACCTTCCACCTTGACCTCAAGTTCACCTGGACCATCTCGGGCACCACCCTCCCCTTCCTGGTCTCTCCATTTCCATCTCCAGCAACCTACTCAACACAGACATCTACTTCAAACCCATCGACTTCTTCTCCTTGGATGTTGCTTGACCTGCTGTGTTTTCCAGCATCACACTTTTCGACCCTACGGTGAGTTGCTGCCCATTTTAAAATGCGCCAGAAGTTTTTCATTGACTAAGCTTCATTTTAAGAATATAATTTTTTGTGATATATCGATGCTTATGAAATTGACCATTTCTGTCCAGAAGCCTGATTTAATCTCGCACAGATGTTTTAACATAATTAGTTCTGTAACAAGATGGGGTTGGATAACTTCCAGACATTTGGGCCTCATTTCTCCATTTTAAAATATTTATCTTGCAGATGGGTAAATGAGATTTACACTCCATAGATATGGGAACTATGCAAACTACTTTTGTAAATTGATACTAATAATTATTTTTAAAAACAGATCTTCCAAAGCTATTGACCTAAACAAGTTTACTTGGGATAAGTTCTTTGACATGGCCAATTAAGAAGCAAAATTAATGGGAAAGCTGTTAAGATTTCCCTTTGAATAAGTCTGGTTACATCTATTTTGTTTACATTTGAAATATTGCCAAACCATTTGACGTAATTACCCTTGTGAGTCTTGACTCTCAAAGGATGACAAACAATTGGAATGACAATTGGTTGTAGGTATACATTAATTATTTCACTTATTTATAACTGACTGATATGAAATGAATCTGGGGTGTATGAATACTGGATTGGCTGGAATTAGTGGAATGGCAAAGCATCTACCAATCAGAATCCACTTGATAATTCATCTGTCCTCCTCATATAGTAAAAACAGATTGTTTCCCTTGATATGGTATTCTTGTGAAATGTCCTGATGTACATAAGATGAAAAGCTTTGACAAAATGAGTCTTTCAGCATTACTTAAACAAATCATACTATAAATTAGAATACTTGTTACTGAAAAAAAAGTTCATCTACATGTTTTGTTGTAATAATTTAATGTAGGCATGTTTAAAAAGAATTCTCAGAATTATGCAATGTAAGGCCATTTAGCCCATCGAGTTAATGACAGGTTCTTGTAATCATGTCAATCCCAAATCCCTACTTTATCCCCATAGCCCTGTAAACTTATTTCACACAAACAAGGCTCAAGAGTGACAGGCTCTTTAAGCCTGTTCTGCTGTTCAATGAGATTATGGCTATAATGAGGTTTGGAGAAAGTGAAGACTGCAGATGCTGGAGATCAGAGTCGAGAGTGTGGTGCTGGGAAAGCACAGCAGGTCAGGCAGAATCCGAGGATCAGGAGAATCGACGTTTCAGGCATAAGCCCTTCATCAGGATCCTGATGAAGGGCTTATGCCTAAAATGTCGATTCTCCTACTCCTATAATGAGGGTTAGAACTGCATGGTCTTGGCAAATGCAAACTGAACATTGCCTGCAATTTATGAACATATTATTGGTGATTAAGTGCCACTTGCTGTTCACCTCACTATGTTTGGAACATGCCTCTATGGTACAATTCTTTGGCTATCTGGGACTCACCAGCAGCAGCTCTAATTGCCACTGCTAGCACCCTTCAAGATTTCTAATGTCAGCGTCATATTTAAATCACAGCCAAGCATTAGGTCAAATGCTGTCAGTAAGGAATAGCTCTTCACAGTACACGTAGTCAGAGGGCAACAACAACAAAAAGCCCCTGAAGCCACATAAGAGCATGGGTGACACATTGTTAGAAATAGAATCTGACAACGTATTTTACATCAAAAATCTATCTGATCGATTGTCATGGAAACTGTAGCTACAAACATGAAGCTGCATAGACTACCCAGACTTCGACAAATATGATATTTGAAACCAGTCTAAAGGAGTACCATTCTTCCCCTCACACCCACAGTAGTGTAACATTTTGTCGTTTTTCAACATGGTGGCATGACATGCTCAAAAGATTTCAAACTATTGAAAAGTCAGCATTTCTTGAGCAACAGCCAAAACAAACAAAAATCATTGCATTTTCCCCCGGAACAAACAAGGACTGTTTGCCTTTTCACCAACAATAATATTACAGCCAAAAATGATCACTGTTCCCCAATACACCATTGGAAGCAGGTGTCAATTAAGATGTCTCTGACTTGTTGCACCTGATGCTGTAAAATGATGATCCCCCTCCTGCTTAATGATCCTCCTTAGGAGACTGTTCCCACTCTCCGAGCTCTTCAGAATCTATCACATCCCTTCTTTGCTTGCTTCAGTTGTACAGGGCACAGCACATTAGGATGAAATGGCACACTATACAATATATTACAAGCACGCACGTTTCCCACATCAAAACACCCCCCCCCCCACCATGACCACCACCTTCAAGGGCCTACTTTATCCTCCACTATGGCCCTGGTGGGAGAATGGGTTGTGATGGTCAACGTTCCTTCTAAGCTGTCTGGTTGCACAGCCACTCCAAGGGTCAGTACCATTGATTGATATGCTCATTCCACTCCCAGCATTGACACCTGGTTTCAGAAGTCACTGCCATTGACCTCAGAAATCCACAAAGAAGAAAAAATAATTGGAGGGAATGATGGCCATGGTTGTAAAAGGTAACTGTTGTCTTTCAGTAATCATCCTTGAAATGTATCTGGTCCTTGAAGCAGAAACATGAGAATTCCTTAGGAAATAGGCTTCATAGAAACTCAGAGGGAATTTGGCACAAACTTTGAAGATGTGGTACCAATGATCACAGGTGAGTTATACATTGATGGAATGAACCCCTTTTTCTAATGATGAAGTCTGACATCATCCTCTCAGTGCAATGCGTGTATCATCAATAGTGCCTGCATTTGGGGAAACCAGCTATGTTGGCAAGCCTACTGCTTGGCTGCAGCACTGAACTCGCCATCAGCAAATGAGATGAAACGGTGTGATCTGGCACAAATTGCATCAGTAACAGTCGTCATACATTTGACATGGAGATTGAGAGATCCCACACATGTCCCCTTGAGTAAGCCAGAGCACACAGTTTAGCACAGAAGACACAGGAGCTTACTGTATACCAATAGGTTCAAGAACAGCTTCTTTCCTGTTGTTATTACACTGCTGAATGGACCTTTCTAACTTCAGATGTAATGTTGACCTTACTTTTGTGCACAACCTGTGCAGCCATAACCTTTTATACCTCGCTCTGTCTAAACACCCCATGATCTGTATGTTCTTGTGTGCTATGATCTGCCTGTACTGCTCACAAAACAAAACTTCTCACTGTACTTAGGTACAAGTGACAACAACAAATCAGATCACATCAAACCTTGACAACTACCGGGATAGGTTGACCACTCACTCTTCCAGGTCATAGGTCCCTCTCCAGTAGATGGCATAGTTCTGTGACAGAGTCCCTGGAAATTGGCAGTCTGAGGTGACAATGTATGTCAATCACCTAGAGGAAATAGCATTGAACACAATAGACTCTGAACCTCCTGTACCTCGTCCACAAGCTGAGATCAGTGTTTATTTCTCTCCATTGCATGAGCGAAGAGGTACGTGCATATAAATGAGGCAAGATTAGGTACTAATGGGATGTTTAATGCATGCAAATAGGTTTTTGCCATTCATACATTCTCATCTTGCAGTTCAAATCTTGGGTGGAAAATCAGACTTTGTTTTATTGACATTAAGAAACTTCTTTTTCTGATCTCACCATATTTTCTCACTGACTCACTACTGACCACATTATTCGGGGGCTGGGAACATTCAACCAAGAGTAGTTCTATTCCTTCAAACTATTACCATTACGCTGCTCACACTTCTAGCAACTACCTGTATACTTTATATACATCATGGAGATGGTCCTTGTAATAATCTTAGTAAAGAAACACCATGGGTAAAGTTTCAAACAGAGTTTCCATAAAATATTAGGCTATTTCCAGATTAAGCTGAAGTGGTTGGAACATGATTAATGCAGATGTATTGCTGCATGCGACAAATTATCAGTAAGTCTGGTCATTAATCACTGTCAAGCTGAGTGCCAGCCAGTTTGTCAGAATGGTGATTGCAGTCCATACAGTTAGTAAACACAGAGGGTAGATAACAGTGCTTTCCTGAGTATTGTTTCCTATCAGTCAGATCAAATGACCTAGATGGCCTTTCCTGGGGTAAGACCTTTTATTCTGCTGCACAGCTTCATTAATCACACTGACTACTTGGGGCTCATTTAGGGTGATGTGCATTATGAGAAAAGTTCATTCAGATATTAATCTCAATTAATTGTACATTTGACTATAATATTGGTAATATTTGCCTTGGCCAAATCTGAACAAAAGCATTACATTCCGATCTTTTCCTGTTTTTGGTGAGAAGTGAACGGCCTGAATTGTTCATTCTATTTGGCTCCCAATAGATGCTGTCTGAACTGGGAAATACTTGCAATACTTTTTACTTTTATTTCTGAACAAAGATGTTCTAGGTTCAAGTATGCTTTAATATTAAGCTTGTATTACAGTACAGTTAAAGGAATTATGCTCTACCAACACACAATGGAGCTGATCTTAACTCTATTTGCCCAAAATATCTTAGCTGGCACGTAGTTTACAATGAAAGAGCTGCTGTGCCTGCTTTTAACTTTTTTATAATGTTACTAATTTTAATATTTAAGATTTTGCAGATCTCAATTAGAAAGAGCCCTCAGACAGAGGTGGCTGTCCAAGGAGACTGAAAATATTTCCTTTGTGGAACCACATATTCCCTCAATCCTCTCTGCGGCACAATGATTAGCGCTGCTGCACAGCACCAGGGACCCAGGTTTAATTCCACCCTCGAGCAATTGTCTGTATGAAGTTTGCATATTCTCCCCGTGGCTGTGTGGGTTTCCTCTGGGTGCTCCGGTTGCCTTGAGCTATAGGGAGAGGTTGAATAGGCTGGGGTAGTTTCCCTGGAGTGTCGGAGACTGAGGGGTGACCTTATCGAGGTTTATAAAATCATGAAGGGCACGGATAGGATAAATAGACAAAGTCTTTTTCCTGGGGTGGGGGAGTCTAGAACTAGAGGGCATTGGTTTAGAATGAGAGGGAAAAGATATAAAAGAGACCTAAGGGGCAACTTATCCACGCAGAGGGTGGTGCATGTATGGAATGTGCTGCCAGAGGAAGTGGTGGAGGCTGGTATAATTGCAATATTTAAAAGGCATCTGGATGGGTATATGAATAGGAAGGGTTTAGAGGGATATGGACTGGGTGCTGACAAGTGAGACTAGATTAGGTTGGGATATCTGGTTGGCATGGATGAGTTGAACCGAAGGGTTTGCTTCTGTGCTGTACATCTCTGTGACTATGATCCTATGTGTGGGTAATGTGAATTAGCTATGCTCATATAGCATAGTGAGCAGGCACGTCCATGTGACATAACTTTGTCTATGAACTGCTGGTCAGCTGCCTAGTTCTGCCAGTTGTGGTTATGGAATTGATTGACAGCATGTAAGTAAAGCATAGGAGTTCAAATGTCCCAGGCTTGGAAAATAGGCCTGCAAGTGAAAGTTGCACTAGTCTTGCCGAAAGACCACTTTGTGATAAAATCAACTCCAAGGAATTAGTTTTCAATAAAACTCTGCATCTACTGAGAATATTGATGGCCCAATTATTTTCATCTAGCATCTTTTTTATACGGTATGATGGGACATCATAAATTAATGCAAATAGGGTTGCATTACTTCAATAAAACCCCAGTGATGTCAAGTCTGAAAGGGAACATTGCTGTAGGTAAAGCAGGTCTGCAGCTGCTCTTCATGGAACTGTCAGGTGCTAACTTGACCATGGGACTATAAATCGTAAGAGCGAAAATAGGCAATTCAGCACATTGAGTTTGCTCTACCATTCAATGAGTCCATGGCTAATCTGATGACCTTCAACTCCAAATTCTTGTCTTTCCCCATACCTCTTAATTCCCTCACTAATTAAAATATGTCTTTCCCAGTCTTGAATATGCTTTATGGCATGGCCGCTACTGCCCAGTGTGATAAAGAATTACACAGATTCACCACAACCTGTGATGAGAAATGCTTTTTCTTCTCTATCTTTCACCTCTGAGATTATGCCCTCTGGTCTTAGACACTCCATACCTACACTGTCAAGACCCCTAAGAATCTTGCATATTCCTTCAAGATTTTAAACTCCAATAAGTACAGGCATGACCTATTCAATCACTCCACGTAAGACAATCCTTCCACATCCTGGATCAACCTACTATACCTTCACTGGACTGCATCCAAAGCCAATATGTATTTCGTTTGGTAACTTCAAAATATTCAAGGTCGAGAGTGTGTTGCTGGGAAAGCATAGCAGGTAAGGCAGCATTGAGGAGCAGCAGAACTGACATTTCAGGCATAAGCCCTTCATCAGGAATGTAGGCCGGGGACTGAGAGATAAATGGGAGGGGGATACAGCTGGGGCAAAGGTAGCTGAGAAAGCGACAGGTGGATGAAGGTGAGGGAGAAGGTGATAGGTCAGAGGAGTGAGTGATGGACATGTCAGGAGGGCGGTGCTGCATTGGAGGCTGGGTTTTGGGATAATGTGGGTGGAGGGGAAATGAGGAAGCTGTTGAAATCCACATTGATCCCGTGTGGTTGCAGGGTCCCAAGGCGGAATATGAGGCGTTCTTCCTTGAGGCGTCAAGTGGTAACGGTTTGGCGGTAGAGGAGGCCAGGGACCTGCATGTCCTTGATGGAGTGGAAGGGGGAGTTGAAGTGTTCAGCCATGGCGTGGTGGGGTTGGTGGGTGCTGGTGTCCCAAAGACGTTCTCTGAAATGATCTGCAAAAAGGTGACCTGTCTCCCAATGTAGAGGAGACCACATCGGGTGCAACAGATGCAGTAGATGACATTGGTAGAGGTACAGGTAAATATCTGATGGATGTGGAAGGATCCCTTGGGGCCTTGGATGGAGGTGAGGGGAGTGGTGTAGGTGGTGACAGGGGAGGGTGCCAGGAGTGGGGTGTGAGTTGGTGGAGGGGCGTGGACCTGACTCCTCTACATTGGAGAGACAGGACACCTTCTTGCAGATCATTTCAGAGAACATCTTTCTGACACCCACACCAACCAACTCCACCGCCCCGTGGCTGAACACTTCAACTTCCCCTCCTGCTCCGTCAAGAACATGCAGGTCCTGGGTCTCCTCCACTGCCAAACTGTTACCACCCAATGCTTGGAGGAAGAACGCCTCATATTCCGCCTTGGACCCTGCAACCACACAGGATAAATTTGGATTTCAACAGCTTTCTCATTCCCCCTCCCCACACATTAACCCAGTCCTAAGCCTCCAACAAAGCACCGCCCTCCTGACCTGTCCATCACTGCCCCCTCTGCCCTATCACCTTCTCCCACCTATTGCTTTCTCAGCTACCTTTCCCCAATCCTACCTCCCTCCCATTTATCTCTCAGCCCCCAGTCCACAAGCCTCACTCCTGATGAAGGACTTAAGCCCGAAACGTTGATTCTCCTGCTCCTCGGATGCTGTCTGACTTGCTGTACTTTTCCAGCAACACACTCTCGACTCTGATCTCCAGCATCTGCAGGCCTCACTGTCTCCAAAATATTCTCGGTGTAGACTAATTAGTTCTTTAGCAAGAAATTCCTTTTTTATACTCCATTCACTTTGGAATAATGGTCAATGTTCCATTTGCCTTCTCTATTACCTGCTAATATTGGATATTAGCTTTTTATGATTCACGTACATGGAATCCCAAATCCCTCTGTGCTGCAACTTTGACAAAGTACGAGCCTCACATTTTCCCACATTATTTTAACTTATTTGGTGATTAACTTATTTGCCTGACCGTCAGAGGTTGGAAATTCAACCTCTGCTCCAGGATTTTAATACGTAATCTAACCTAAAATTCTGTTATTCAGCTGTTGCAATATTTGACTAGTAAAGTTGTTTACATAAGGTTGTTAGATTCTTGGAAGCAAAATTAAATTAATACATTAACAACTTAAAGTTAAACCATGCATTTAATAGGGAAAAACATTTCAAACTGCTTTACAAACTTGTAACCAATAATGATTACTTCAACAGGACAGGCTCAAAGAAAGCTACTTGATTTCCTTACTGCAGGGAAGGTAGGAAAATTTATTCAACCTGTTTAAAATTATGAACGATTCTTGTTGTGTCATTCTTCACTAATAAAGGATATAGATATTTTTATTCAATCTGTACAGATATATTATGACACACCTCTGAAGCAGGTGAAACTTGGCCCCAAGCCCTCTGGCACAGACAATAGATACTGCCACTGCACCAAAAGAACCCTCTGACAAATGATATAAGGTTAAGGTCAGAAAATGCTGGAGCAACCCACAGGCTTGGTAACAGGCTTGGAGAGAAAGCACAGTTAACATTTTGAGTCCAGTGACCCCCTTCTTCACGGGATTCAAAATGTCAGCTCTGTTCTCTCTTAACAGATGCTGCCAGACCTACTCAGTTGCTCCAGCAATTTCTGTTTTTATTTCAGATCTTCAGCATCTAAAGTGTTTTGTTTTATTTTACATAAGATTGAGACAATTGACAAAAGAACCAGAGAGGAGATGAGGAGAATTTTTTCACAGTCAGTTGTTTATATCTGGAATGTGCTTCCTGGAAGGATGGTGGAAGGAAATTCAACATTGAGTTACAGAGGGAATTGGATGTAAAATTGCAAAAAATTGTAAGGAATTTGGCAAAGGGGTGGGACTAATTAAAAAGACCAGCCATACTTGATGAGCTGAATGGACAATATTTTTATTCTGGAAAAAAAAGCAACATTACAATGGTGGAAGGAACATTTAAAACATGGAGAGGCAGGAATTTTGGGATTGTAGGGAACAGGTGGGCTAGAGACATGACAGAAAATTAAGTAATGAAGCAGAAAGTACAAGAGGGCAATTTATGGGAATGGAACAAGCAGGAGGATTGTAATGAAATAGAGAGCAGTGAGACCATGAAGGGATTTAAATTAAAGGATGAGAGTCTGAATATTTATCCTGAGGGCTGTTCATCTGTGCCCCATGTAATAGAACAAGTGGAGGGAAGAATACAAACATCTGAAAATACTGCCAAGAACTAAATATCTATGTTGCTTTCTGCAAGAGACCGTTGATGTATTTCTTTAATAAAACTACCCACCTTCATGATTCTCTGATTAATCTTTATTCTTTGAAGGTTAAGTGGTACCATTATGGTACATGCACTGTGTACGATCTTTTGCCCTTTAAAAATAAATTAAGATGACACATTGGCTGTTGGTCTTATCTTTATATCATCAATGGCTAAACAAAAAGGAAAACATATTTATCACATTCAAATCAAACAAGAATAACATTGGTAATTGTTGAAATCTCTTAGTCACTGCAGTGAACTATCTTGAGTAATTCCACTGTCATACTTTAATGCTAATTTACACATTACCTCTGGCAGTGCCCGTTTTTCATTGCAACTGGCAGCAGTGTTCATTAAAAGATAGTTTCAAACTGCAGTGAACAGCATGAGCAACGTAAGTATTTTCTGCATCTGATCAGTCAGCAACATTTTGTGTCTAGCTGAGCCAATAGTCTCACCTGATTTCAGGACGTGATGCTGGCACATGTTAAGGGCACAATTGTGAATATGGAATAGAACATAGAACATTGAGAATAGTACAGCAGAGAAATAGGCCCTTCAACCCACCATGTCTGTGCAAACCATGATACCTTTCTAAACTAATTCCATCTGCCAGCACATGGTCTATATACCCCTATTCCCTGCCTGTTCATGTGTGTATCTAAGAGCCTCTTAATCATTGCTATTGTATCTGCTTCTACTACCCTCCTTGGCAATGTATTCTAGGCACCTACCACCCTCTGAATAAAAAAAAGCTTTCCTTGCACATCTCTTTTACACTTTCCCCCTCTCACCTTAAAACTATGCCCCACTACTTTTGATATTTTCATCCTGGGAAGAAGACTGACTATCCATGCTATTGGTGTCTCTCATAACCTTCTAACCTTCTATCAGGTTGCCCCTCAGCCTCCGAAGCTCAGTTGGAAACAATCCAAGTTTGTCTAACAGCTAGTGCACTCCAAACCAGGCAACATCCTGGTCAATCTTATTTCCAACCCCACCAAAGTTTCCATATCTCCCTGTAGTGTGGCACCCAGAACTGCACATCATAGAGCCCATAATTTACTAAAATTTATATAAGGAATTTGCCTTCATTTTGAGAATACAGTGTCAGTGTTTATTTTGTCTACCTTTCTGATCATGCTCTGACCTTACAGTTCAATACGTCAACAAGGAGGTAAGATAATGGATTTTCCCCTCACTGCTGAAGGTATGGCATTCCCTATTCACCACAGTAATAGAGGTTTATAGGAAGATCTTTCAAGTCTTCTCTGGGCAATTTCCTGTAAACTGATATATCTTCCAGTCTGTCACCACTCATTCCTGATGAAGGGCTTATGCCCGAAACAGTGACTCTCCAGCTCCTCGAATGCTGCCTGACCTGCTGTGGTTTTCCCCTGTCACCTCTGCAGTAACTCTGAGCAAGGAAGAATCTAGCTCACCATTCAATCTCAGAAAAAAAGAATATGGAAATTTGGTTAGGTCACACTGTTATAAGTGGCTGCAGAAGTGCATTAATTCTTACGGGGTGGGAGTGGTGGGTTGGGTAGATGGGGATAGAGAGGAAGGGTGCATGCAGGCATTGCCACAGGCTGCTGCCTGCAGAACATTCATTATTCACCTCATTGAAGAAAGTCACACAAATGATGACCTGAGGCAACATCTGCCCCAGAGAATCAAAGCAGGTCATGCTACACATCAGATTTTGTTCTCAGAGACCAACCCAGGATGTATAATGCAGGCAGTTGCTACAAACAGGGGAGGGGAGATACACTGAAACACCCAATTGCCCTCCTCTTTCATTCGTTATCAGTATGATTTATTTTTGAAGTGATAGCTGTCTGTATTTCCAAAGCCATTCATATGCGGTCAATTTGCAAATTACAAATAGCAGTCTTTCATAAGTTTCAACTAAAATAATTATTATTCACACAAAAGCCTTGGAAAATTGTAATACTCCATCAGTCACATACCACCCACTCAATCAAAGAAAGTATGTCATTTTACAAGGATTAGACCAATAGAATAATTAACAGCTCACATGGCTTTGAGGGAGCTTTTTCCTACTCAGTTGCATTTCAGGTAAATTCAGATAGCTGGGGCCAGATTTAGATTAATTGTAGGCTCCTTAGAAGTGAAGAATATTCAGTATATCACATAGACACCTTCTCCACACATGCATAATATTTTCTCAGGAGGTCTGGTTGTTAACATATGAACTTAGATTTTTCAAATTGGAGTGGGGAGATTTTTAAAAAAAACTTTTAAACCTTCTGGTTCTTGATAAGTGAAGACAACACAATTTTTGCAAAGGTTACCTGATTCACTTGATAACCACTTAATAGTTCTGAGAAAGGGTCACTGGACCTGAAATATTAACTGTGATTACTCTCACAGAAGCTGCCAGACCTGCTTAGCTTTTCTAGCAACATCTATTTTTGTATCTCAACAGTTCCTTGGTGTCCACTTTATAAATAATAGTTTTAAACCTTGTAATATCTTCATGCCTGTATTGGCATGACAAGATTAAAATTATTTCTTGCACAAGAAAAGAAATAAAGATTGGGAAAGAATGATGAGAAAAAAGGAGAGAGGTAAAGGAGACAGTTTTTATTTAGCTTTTCAACATCAAAATTCTTCTAATGAATGAAGCTCCATGCTTCTAAAATATTTCAGGGTCAGATATCTTGCTCAGCAATAATTATCATTTAACACGCTGTTAAAGTCTCACCTACCACTGAATGCACCAAATTAACTTGATGAACCAGTTTTAGTGTGGAGCTATCAGGAAAGTACCCCGACTTTACACCGTTACAATCATTACACTGCTACAAACATTGGTGAGATCTACTAAATTGCATTTTATGTAGGAGCAGGTTATTGCTGACAGCCGCATGCGAATATTTAATTATGTATGTATGGCCACTCGAAATTGCTGTTTGATCTCCCCTGGAGTTATACTGAACTTTAATAGTACTGTCATTATCATGGCTAGAAACTCCAAGCTCAAAGACAATAAGTTATTACATTGAATGGTGTGAGTTTTTATATCAATCATGTATTTGTGTTCATTTTATCACCAATTATGTAAATTAGTTGATTGATAACTTTTAATTTTACATAGTGCTTTATATATGAATATGCTTTATTCCCTCTCCATACATGCATGCTGATCATATTTTTAGTAAAGTTTGATGCAACGTAGAGCAGTCCTCATTATTCCAGACTCCAGGCACAGAATGTGTATAAGAGAATATATGGTAGCTTTAGAGAGACCTAGAATAATTTTAAATTCTTGGTCTACAATGTCTCCCCAATCTTTAAAGACAGATAAGGTAGACTGGTACCAATATCTGACAGTTTTACATTTTTTAAAAGAATTGCATATCATTCGCTGTTCATTTTCATTCATTTGCTGAGGAATCTCTCATAAAGTTGATGTTCAAAAGAGTGCTTAACTGTTAAATGGCTAGGATTAAGAACAAAATGAATTCTTGTCTCTATTTCTGGTAGAGAGGCAAATTATGTCTTCTCTGTACTGAGTGGTGAGATTATTACTCTCTGATGCTCCTAATAGTATTAAAAAGCTTTAGCTTTATGGGCTAATTTTCACTGAGTACTTGCAGGACATCTGCAACTAGCTGCAAGCTGTAATCTATACACCCTCATTAAGTTGCACAGCTTTAACCTTGCTTTGAAAAACACAGACAGTTTGGCAGCATTGTGTTTTAAATTCACCCTTAATCCATCTCAGTTGGGTCCACCAACCTTCTGGAAAGATGCCTTTTGTATAGATTGTTATGTTGGTGGAGCATAATAAACCAAGTTGTGGATTAGTCACTTATACTGAGGTATTCTCATAATCATTGTAGCAAGCATGTACCTTACATTATCTGTTCACAGGCTGACATTACATATGTATAAAATAGTATCTTAAAGCGGTCGTTCTAATTAGATTTAACAAATTCATGTGGCTATCCTCAATTTATGCCAGCAATATATTCTGCCTATAAATTCTTTCTCATCCTTTTGCTTCTGTAGAAAACTGACCACATATCTGAATAGTTCATTCAAATGTTAAAATTAATCTTATCAAATATAATTATTTTCACATTAACTGTGATTCAATTTCTGCAGAGTAATACTTTTCATTTCAAATAATTTAATAGACAAAAGTGTATAAATTCAATGACTGTCATGGAAAATACATTTCTTTACAGCAAATTTAATCAGCTCTTCCTCCAGTGCCCTTTCATATCTGGAAGGTATAGCACAACTTAGGAATCAAATTACACTGGCTTTCTAGAAACTCGGTATAATTGAATAAATAACATTAAGTTCCCTGTTGCTGTTCAAATTGTGGTCAGTAGGAAAACATAAAAGTATGAACTGGCAAAACAAAGCTTTTGTAATAAAATTAACTCTGGAGAAATTGAGGTTTATAGTATAGGCAGGCCATTTGGCCCATTTTGCCCGTTCAGGAGTAATAACTTCAAAATGTATTTCTCAAACTTAGATTTTGAGTGTAACATTAAAAGGTCTAAAGTTTATAAATATCACACCTACCACATTCATGTATATATAGAACACCTATAATGTTGCAAAATGAACTGAAGCATTTCACTGGTGTGTTATGGATGGCCCAATGGTATTATTAAAGTGAGGACTGCAGATGCTGGAGGTTAAAGTCGAGATTAGAGTGCTGCAGGAAATACACAGCAGGTCAGACAACGTCCAAGGAGCAGGAAAATCAACATTTTGGGCAGGAGCCCTTCATCTTCCTGGACTGTTAATCCAGAGACCCAGGTAATGTTCTGGGGATCTGAGTTTGAATGCACAATAGTAGATGGTGGAATTTGAGTTCAATAAAAATCTGGATTTAAGCATCTAATGATGATCATGAAACTATTATCAGGAAAACTCCATCTGGTTCACTAAACTGCCCTCTGAGATGGGCAATAAATGCTGCCCGAGCCAGCAAAGTCCTTATCCTCTGAATGAATAAAATCGAAGATTTGTTAATGTGTTACACCATTTGATGGGTGGGAAGACTGCAAGCGAACTAAAAACTGTTTTGAGGATATAGATAAAATATTGGAACAAGGTGCATATTTGACTCATATAAGCTTGTTAGACAATAGCACGCAGCGTATTCTGGGAATTTCAAGTTTCTTTCATTTGTGACATTCAAAGACATTGAACTGAATTTTTTTTAAAGTGGCTCAGATTTTGTAGTAAAACTGATGGCAAAATGACCCATATTTAACCATCAAACTCCTTTGAAACTGATAGAAACTTCTTGAGTCCAGACACAGACAATTAATTGCAGATATCCAGAAGTCACTGTCAGTGACTCTGTATTTCCTACAGTGGGTGTTGTTGCAGTTTTCTTAAAAGGCAATCAAATGGACACTGTTGAACTGATGAGCATCTACACTTTTGTGCTATTGAGCCCTATGGCAAAACCTTTAAAACATTATATGTTTCTGAATGAGATGTATTTACGTTTGTACTGATCTACTAAATTTTTGATTACTTCTGACTACCCTCACTGGCCCTGAAAATGAACTTTGAAATAGTAGAAAGTCAATTTTTTTTCCATGAGGGTAAGAATCACATTTCTTAATAAATTGCTGCTTCAGTTAAAATCTCACATGCAAATCCCAAGCATTTATTTCACTCATAGAAAAGAAATGTATTTAAAAGTTAAATTTTAGAAACAGACTAGTTTACTATCAGTGTGGAAACAGGCCCTTTGGGCCAACAAGTCCACACTACCCCGCTGAAGCACAACCCATCCCCCTACATCTAACACTACAGGCAATTTAGCATGGCCAATTCACCTAAGCTGCATGTTTTTGGACTGTGAGAGGAAACTGGAGCACCTGGAGGAAACCCACACAGACAGGTGGAGAATGTGTAAACTCCACACAGTCAGTCACCTGAGGTGGGAATTGAACCCAGGTCTCTGGCGGTGTGAGGCAGCAGTGCTAACTGCTGTGCCACCGTGCTGCTCGCTGTTCACTAACTGCTTTCTTGACTATGTTTTGATGTTTATTTATTTAATGTTTAATGCTGCTGAATAACATAATTGTTTCTAGACCTTTGCTCAAGATACTGCCAAATTCAAATTGAGGGGAAGTTTGCCCTACAAATATCGCTGGAATGTTTAGCAATGAACATCGCTGCTTTAGCACTGACTGCAAAATATAGATCAATATGGGTACCTGCAACGATTCAGGTTGTAAGAAACCTTGTGTTAACTACCAACTGTAACAGTTAAGTAATTGATTAAAATTTAACTGTGGCCATTATCAGAATTGCAGCAATGTTTGCATCTTTATGGGTGATGGGTGTGGTTAAGAGCAGGGAAGGGGGTTACTTGAGAGCACATGGGAGACCAGAAATGATCAAAGATCTCAGTAAGGTTAAAGATGTATACATCTTGTTAAACTTATTATTTTTAATTCTATTCTCCATCTGGCAATTGACTGAACTGACAGTCTGGTATGTTGCCAGGAGAGAAAGCTAGTGACAAAATGCCTCAGCCAGAAACCCTTAATGATACCCCTGGCAACTGGGATTAAGGGAAAAGTTACTGACTTGCACTTGGAAAGGGTGTAAGGGAATATCAAAACTGGGGGTTGACAATTGTGGCAACATGTGGAGAGGACATACAACCAGCGGGCATTTGGCTCATTGAGGCTCCTGAGGAAGGGCTTTTGCCCGGGGCATTGACTTTCCTGCTCCTCGGATGCTGCCTGGCCTGCTGTGTGTTTCCAGCACCACCCTGATCTAAACTCAGGTTTCCAGCATCTGCAGGCCTCACTTTTGCCTGGTTCATTGAGACCCCAGCCCACAAACCTGGCCCGCAAGGCAGAACTAAATCCTACCTGCCTTTCACCATTGGTTTTTTGACCCCCAGAGATGCAGCAGCAGTGAATTTTGAATCAGGGCTTCCAAATGCACTGTCAAAACTTATTTCTTAAAATATTAATGAAATGCCCACCTCTCGCTCGAACACAATAGTGTACAAAAGGTGTGGATATTTGTGTACTTGGGATGTTGATTGGCTGGTTTCCAATACAGGATGATGCTAAAAGCATTGGTTCAGTCCCCTTACCAGCTGAGGTCACCATGAAGCCTGCTGTTGGAAAGTGTGGTGCTGGAAAAACACAGCAGGCCTGCTGTTTCAACATCACCTGAATTCTTCGAAACCTCAGGCTAAACCCATCACCCATTTTCTCTTTCTAATGAGCGAGCTCACTTTCCATTAAATTTTGAAGACAATAATTAGATTCATAGTCCTGTGCCCTCTTACCTCCGAGACATATTCAGCCTTTCCTCTGGTGGGGAAGTGGGGATTAATATACAAGCTCATGACTATAGCGCAGACACTCATGAAAGCAATGACTGAATACCTGTGGTGATATAAGTATCAATCATGCTGATCAGGACCTAATCATTTCGTTCACATTTCATATCCGAGAGAAGGATATTTTAACTATTAATGCCATATGTGGATATCCATCTCAGTCTTTCATTATAAGTCAGCTGTGAAACTGAATTGGCAGAAGATGAAAATTAAAGTTCAATCCTGTGTCAAGCTACAAATAAACTGTGGGAGTACTCCCATAGTGCCATGCATCTCTATTATCCACATCATTAACACCAAGACATTGAAAACAAAATTTTCTACTGTGAATGATGTAGAGATTTTATTTTTGTTGTGGATTTATTGTCTTTTTATCTGGATGTGCTATAGGAACTTATTGTTTAATTGTGCATGGATACATTTTCCCATGATAAGTGTAGACATTAACTGACGTTTATTTGCCTTGTGTGTTTGTGATTTTTGCCAATAGAAACTTTACATTTTTATTGCACAGTTTTGAATGTGTATATTAGTTAGGGACATAATTAGCTGTGTTGCAAAACAACTGGGGAAATTTTAACTAATCCTGTTCACCAGAAGCACATGGAAGCTGGGCAATTAGAATCAGTCAGCTGACTTGGCAAACCTACTGCTGACTACTCTTGATTTTAACCTGTTTGTTTGGGTTATCGGGATCCAGCTGAAGCTATAATTCTTCGGGGGTGCGTGAGTAGGTAACCACAGTGAGCTGTACACTACAGAAAATAGACTGGAGCCAGGAGATGTTTGAAATAATGAGCTGAATAGTGTTTTGTTAACTGTCTTTGTTTGGAACTCAGAATCAGGATGGTCTTCAGGCCACTATGTAGCAAGTATATGCAAATTACTGTTGGGGAGCAACAGGCATCTCATGGCCCAGTGACGCAGTGGCTTCCAGTGGCCTGGCATGGTTGTCTTGTTCTGGCATGTCCTGTAATGGCGATCTTGTCCTGGTTGCATTTTCAGGATATTCCTTCGTTCTTTAATCAGCCGTCTCTGAGCCCAGGAGCCATTAACAGAAATGTGAGAAGTTCACCTTAATTTTCATTTCTTGTTCAGTATTATGCATGACGTCTGTCATGAATATTAATGCCATTGTGTGGCGACTTATAAAACTTTTCACCGTATTTTCCATGTAAAAGCATACATGACAATACATTTCTATTCTATTCTATTATGTGCTAACTTCAGATTTCTCATGCCACAGACTTGACTCCAGCTTTGCTTTCAATCTCTGGTTCTGTTTTTTTAACTGACCTTGGTGGTCTGTTCAAAGCTGTGCAATTGTTCATTGATTCATGTTGATTCCTTAGTGAGTTGCTGCAGTGCTTTCTCTCCTTCTTCACTGGCACTCTCTCAGGACCAAACTATGTTTTTCTTTCACAACGTTGTGGGTTCTGGGGTGACTAAACCGAGCAATGCTGGGTCCGACTGCCTTATCACAGGTGTGCAGGTGGGTGTGACGCTCAGCTTTTCATCCACTCCACCACAGAGAGTGTTAGAGCCCTGCCTGGTCTTTTGATAATACTTGAAATGGTTGGCTTCTTTGCAGACACTTCTTTTCCATTTTGAGTGGTTTTGGGAATGAGTTTCCCATGAATTAATGAAAATGTTGCATCTTTTTCAGAGTTAAAAAATCACACAACACCAGGCTGTAGTCCAACAGGTTTAATTGGAAGCACACTAGCTTTCGGAGCGCAGCTCCTTTATCAGGTGGATGAGTGTCTGTGAGAGAGTCTGTGTATGTGTGTGAGTGTAAAGGGATATAAACCTGTGAGAGAGTGTGTGTGTGCATAAGTGTGGGAGCGTATGAAAGAGAGCTTGTTTATGAGAGAGGATATGCGTGAGTGTGTGTGTCTGTAGGAGTGTCTGTGAATGTATATCTGTCTGTGAGTGTGCATCTGTCTGTCGCTGCATCTGTCTGTGTTTGTGTCTGAGGAGCCTGGAGAGAGCTGGAACCTGACAGTACTCCAGTATATACAACGTCATGTCAGTTCCCTGGATATCTAGCACACACTTGCAACTTCTGTCTGTTCTGGTCATAAATGAGTTGAACATTAAGGGAATAGAATCCTTTTCTGTTCGAGAACATTGTTGGTTGGTAACAGGGTGCACTTAAAATGATCAGGATACAACAGACGCATGTACACAGACACACACACACGCTGACAGACCCTTACTGTGGAGGGTCTGCAGAGAGATTTTGATAGGTTAAATGATATGGCAAGGGTCAGATGCATTGCAATGTTGGTAAATATGAGATTATCCACTTTGGACGTAAAAATACTAGCTCAGAGTCTTACTTAAATGATGAAAAGTTGCAGCATACTGTTGAGCAGAGGGACTTAGGAGGGTTCATACATGAATCGCTAAAAGTTGATTTGCAGGTGCAGCAGGTAATCAGGAAGACAAACAGAATATTGGCTTTCATTGCCAGAGGGCTTGAATGTGAGAGCAGGGAGGTTCTGCTGCAATTGAACAAGGTGTTGGTGAGGCCGGGCCTGGAGTGTTTTGCCTGTCTGGTCTCCTTACTTGAGAAAGGATTTACTGGCTTTGGAGGCGGTGCACAGGAGGTTCACCAGGTTGATTCCAGAGATGAGGGGGTTACCCTACGAGGAGAGGTTGAACTGCCTGGGACTGTACTCACTAAAATTTAGAAGAATGAGAAGAGATCTTAGAGAAACATATAAAATTATGAAAGGGATAGATAAGATACAGGTAGGCAAGTTGTTTCTGCTGTTGGCTGAGACTCGGACTAGGGGACATGGCCTAGGGGACATTGGGAAGTAGATTTAGGGCAAAAATGAAGAGAACTGCTTTTCCCAGAGAATAGTGAATCTCTGGAATTCTCTGTCTAAGGAAGCAGTAGAGGCAGCTTTATTAAATATATTCAAGACACAGTTGGATGGGTTTATGCATGGTAGGAGAATTGAGGGTTATGGGGTTATTACAGGTAAGAGAAGCTGAGATGATGGCTCGATCAGCCATGATCTTAATGAATGGTGGAGCAGGCTTGATGGGCCAAATGGCTGCCTACTGCTTCTATTCCTGTGAAACTATTAATAATAATTACTATATCTATTATTTAGTTAGGTTTTCCAATAGAGTTAAATTATTCTCAGTTCTTCTTTCTTTTGTTGTACTTTAACAAAAGTGTTTATAGTGTTTTGCTTAATGGCGAGTAGTTTGACGAAATGATTTGCACCTGGAACACATCACATTATCTTTGCCTTTACAAATAAGAAAATGTTAGGGTCAAGGATACCTTCTTAAGTTATTTTGAGGGGATCCAACCTGGTCCATGACAGTAAAGACTTGTGAAATAACACAGAGGTCCTCAGTCGCTCCCTAGCTTAAAAATTAAGGACTGCTGTCCCCTTGAGGGCTGCTGGAATGGAACTGCCATTAGATCCCACCAGTCCTTCCTCACCCTTCGTCACTTGTCTACCTCAGTAATGCAGTAGTCCTATCCTAGCAGACTTCCTGTGGTGTGTGAGGATATGTGCTGCATTGATCTGCAGTCAGTGGGACTGTGCACCTTGGCCATTTGGGAAAATGTGGTTGTGACTGAGTGTCTTGCACCATTGAGACCTATTGATCTCAGAGATTACAAGGTGCTAATCAGTGGGCAGAATGTACTTCTAATAATTACTTCAAGAGTGCACTGGGTGCTCTGATGAATGTCGACTGCAGGTGAACTGTGAATTGAAGACATATGAATTGCACTGTCTAATCAGTATAGTCCTGATGACTGCAGGAACTCTGCAGAGGGCCTGATACTACACTGCTACACTCTGACTCTCAGAAAAAAAACTGAAGCTTAATCATCCCACTCTGCAAGTATTGCTTTCCACGTTGAGACCTTATTGACTCCAGTAACATTCTACATTTTGTGAGCTTCCACAAATTATCCCATGCTTTTCATGTTACTAATATGTTAGGATCACCATACCTCCTCTGACCCATCATCCTCCCTTGTTTTGGTTGAGCTACTTTACCCTACATTAAGGTGCCTGCTTCTCCTTCCTCACAATAATGTGCTTGCTCTAAGTTTCTTTTACCCTTGCTGGCCCTGCACCCTCTCCAAATCGAGGCCAGTATAATCATTATTCACAGTAAATCACTCGTTACTTTTGAGACCATGAAGTCCCTTCTGATACACTATCAGGTTCCATGCCAACTGTGTGTGTAGTTTTACTTTGTCACTGTGAACATTCCCTCAGAGACTGAATAAAATAAGCATAGTGCCCTGACTCGATGTGCCTGCAGTCTCAACTGTGCCAAAGGCTGACAACTGAAAACCTCTGAATAACTTACAAGCCACCCTCCCTGACTGACAATTGCCTACCCACTGACCTGAGCTTGCTATAACAACCCAAGTGATTGACCTGCAAGCCCCAGATTGCTTTAACTTGACTGCAAGAACTGACAGTGGTGCTGGGAGAAAGTAAAGTTGGAGATCAGACTTGAGAGTGTGGCACTGGAAAAACACAGCAGGTCAGGCAGCATCCAAGGAGCAGGAGAATCGTGAAAGGCTTATGCCCAAAACATTGATTGGTTAGATTCCTGGACTTGCACAGGACCAAATGCCTGACTGACCGTGGACTAGAAATGGCCCAACCTCTGGGCTGCCTGCGAGGGTACCCCCTGACTGACCACTAAATACTCTTCCCCTTGGACTTTCAAACCACATTTTTCTTCATGCACATGTAGTATGCTTGCCATATAAACTGTTGGCACATGCTGCATCTCAGATACTGACCCTGCACAGTGTCATGTGACATTAACCCCACCCCGGCTGTTACATGGCCTCTTCATTCCCAAATGGCCCAAGTTGCTTGTATTTCCCTCCACAGTACCTCAGATCTACTTTCAGCTTGTTGGCTGCACCTACCTCCAAGATGCCTGAGGCCGCCCAGATAAAACAAGTTGTGAGAGAACAAATGTTGTGTGAACCTGCTCACTACCCAGCAACCCTATATTCTTAGGCGGATGCATTGATGTTGCCCTCTGGTGTGGGTGGAGTGACCAGAGAGACACCATGTTGACTATGGAAGCATTGGCTGAAGATGTAATGGTTCTATTGATAAAGTACTACATCCATGAGCTTACTCAGACACCAGGTAGATGCACTAGGTAAACACTTGTCTTTACAGTTGAGTTTTTTGAAGCATTGAATTTCTCAACTGGGGAGAGGTTATTGAGTATTAATATGGTCAGGCAGATAATTAATGAGATGTAAATATATGCAAATAGGCTTTCACCATCTGAGGGAAAACAATTAATCTCACCATCAGAGGATGGAGCATCTATTTGCAAAAGTTTAACATGAGGGCAAGAATCTGACTTTTAGGCGGTCATTCAATTGACTCATCGTGCTTGCCAGTTCAGGGAATGGAGAATCACAACTTCGATCTTTGAAGTTTTATCAAAAAAATCCCTTTGTTCCTCTTTGTAGAAATGTATATTTTGAAGCTGAATTATTTCAATGACAGAAGAGTCTTAGAACTGAAGTCAGCCGTGGCTCCGTTTCACTCCTGTACAATGATACTCAAATCTCTCAGAAACCTATCATCTCCTATCTGGTTTGTTATCAGAATGGTCGAGCTGAATTGTTTCTGCTGTACAAGCTCATAACTACAGCAGCACAGAAGACAATAACATTTCAGCAAACCGATATGTTGATACTGAGGAAACAGAACCTACTGTAACTGCACAGCAAATTTCTTCATTGATCTAAAATGTCTGCATGATGTCTTCTCTGTGACCATGATTTGATAATATACATTTGGACCTCCAAATGAAAGATTCGATGTCTCACTTTTACTTTTAACTGTAGAATTGATGGAGTGCGCATCAAGTCATTATGAATAAATGCATTGGCTGAGCTAAAGAGATGACGTGATATATTTGATAGACATTTGTGCCTTTATCAGGGTGACTCAACAGAGATGTTTAAAATGATTAAAGATTTTTACAGAGTTGAGACAAAATGAATGTTTCCATCTGTAGGGGAGAGAATAACGAAGGACTATCAATGTAAGGTGGTCACAAAGAGACCCAATGGGGAATTCAGATGACAGTTTACCCAAAAAATGTTGAGGATGCAGAACTCATGACACAATCAAGAGAACAATCGGATGCATTTAAGGGGAAGCGAGATAGGCAAAAGAGGGAGAAGGTAGCAGATGTGAAAGAAAGATTTAGGAGAGAATGGGAGAGGTTTGAATGGAGAATCTTGCTAGTATGGACAGGTTTGGCTAAATAACCTGTATGTGTGCTGTGTTGCCTATGTAACAATTACATCCCACACTCTCACCAAAAACTAATGGCCTAAAGCTTCTGGTCTCCAGATAATTGGAAAAGAGACCTACATTAGGACATCACCTGGTGAAGGAGCAGCACTCCAAAAGCTTATGATTTAAATAAGTTGGACTATAACTTGGTGTCATGTGACTTCTGATGGTAACTTGTAGAGTTCAGCAGCATTCCATTTTGGAATGACATCTATTTATACATTAACATTCTGGATGAAAGGACTGAGGGCATTGTTGGTAAGTTTGCAGATGGCACAAAGATAAGTGGAGGGACAGGTAGTATTGAGGAAGCAACGAGGTGGCAGAAGGATTTGGACAAGCTAAGACAGTGGGCTAAGAAGTAGTAGATGGAATACAATGTGGAAAAGTGCAAGGTTTTGCACTTTGGAAGGAAGAATAGAGGCATAGATTATTTTCTAAGTGGGGAAAGCCTTTGGAAATCTGAAGCACAAGAGGACTTGGAAATCCTAGTACTGGACCCTCTTAAAGTTAACATGCAGGTTCAGTTGGCAGTTAGGAAGGCAAATGCAAGTTAGCATTCATTTCAAGAAGGATAGAATACAAGAGCAGCAATGTACTGCTGAGGCTGGATAAGGCTCTGATCAGACTGCATTTGGAAAATTGTGAGCGGTTTTTGGGTCCTGTATCTGAGGAAGGATGTGCTAGCATCGTAGGGGGTCCAGAAATGGTTTACAAGAATGATCCTAGGAATGAAGGGCTTGTTGGGTATGGAGTGGTTGAGAACTCTGGGTCTGTATTCAATGGAGATTGGAAGGTTGAGTTGGGGGATCTGATTATAACTTACAGAATACTGAGAGGCCTGGATAGAATGGATGTAGAGAAGATGTTTCCACAAAAGGAGAAGCTAGGACCCAAGGGCACAGCCTGTGAGTGAAGGGTGAATCCCTATAGAATTGGGATGAGGGGGAATTTCTTCAGCCAATGGGTGGTTAATCTGTGGAGTTCATTGTCACAGAAGGTGTCAAGACCAAGTAATTGAGTGTATTTAAGATGGAGATGGATAGGTTCTTGATTAGTAAAGGGATCAAAGGTTATGAGGAGAAGGCAGGAGAATAGGGTTGAGAATTCAGCCATGATCAAATTGTGGAGCAGACTCAATGGGCTGAATGGCCTAATTCTGCCCTGATATGTTATGGTCATACGATCTAACTCTGACCATATTCCACTCAAACCTAACTCCACCCCAACCATCCAACTATGCCAATAGCTGGGTGCACCTCTTCCTACTGCCCCCTCGACCATGACTCCACCCCCCATCACCAAACCATCATCTCCCAGACCATACAGAACCTCATCACCTCAGGAGATCTCCCACTCACAGCTTCCAACCTCATAGTCCGGGAACCCCGCACTGCCCGGTTCTACCTCCTTCCCAAGATCCACAAGCCTGACCACCCTGGCCGACCCATTGTCTCAGCATGCTCCTGCCCCACTGAACTCATCTCTACCTACCTCGACATTGTCCTATCCAGAAACTCCCCACATACGTTCGAGACACCACCCACGCCCTCCACCTCCTCCAAGAGTTCCGTTTCCCCGGCCCCCAACGCCTCATCTTCACCATGGATATCCAATCCCTCTACACCTCCATCTGCCATGACCAGGGCCTCCAAGCCCTCCGTTATTCCCTCTCCAGACGTCCCCAACAGTACCCTTCCACCGACACTCTCATTCGTTTGGCCGAACTGGTCCTTACCAGTTTCTCCTTCAAATCCTCCCACTTCCTCCAGACCAAAGAGGTAGCCATGGGCACATGTATGGGCCCCAGCTATGCCTGATCTTTGTTGGCTACGTAGAACAGTTGATCTTCCGTAATTACACTGGCACCACTCCCCACCTCTTCCTCCGCTACATTGATGCCTGCATTGGTGCCACCTCGTGCTTCCGCGAGGAGGTTGAGCAATTCATCAACTTCACCAACACATTCCACCCTGACCTTAAATTTACCTGGACCATCTCTGACACCTCCCTCCCCTTCCTGGACCTCTCCATCTTCATTAATGACAACCGACTTGACACTGACATTTTTTACAAACCCACCGACTCCCACAGCTAGCTGGATTACACCTCTTCCCATCCTACCTCTTGCAAAAATGCCATCCCATATTCCCAGTTCCTCCGCCTCCGCCGTATCTGCTCTCAGGAGGACCAGTTCCACCACAGAACACACCAGATGACGTCCTTCTTTAGAGACCGCAATTTCCCTTCCCACGTGGTTAAAGATGCCCTCCAACGCATCTCGTCCACATCCCGCACCTCCGCCCTCAGACCCCACCCCTCCAACCGTAACAAGGACAGAACGCCCCTGGTGCTCACCTTCCACCCTATCAACCTTCGCATAAACCAAATCATCCGCCGACATTTCCGCCACCTCCAAAAAGACCCCACCACTAGGGATATATTTCCCTCCCCACCCCTTTCCGCCTTCCGCAAAGACCATTCCCTCCGTGACTACCTGGTCAGGTCCATGCCCCCCTACAACCCACCCTCCCATCCTGGCACCTTCCCATGCCACCGCAGGAACTGTAAAACCTGTGCCCACACCTCCTCCCTCACCTCTATCCAAGACCCTAAAGGAACCTTCCACATCCATCAAAGTTTTACCTGCACACCCACTAATATCATTTATTGTATCCGTTGCTCCCAATGCGGTCTCCTCTACATTGGAGAGACTGTGCGCCTCCTAGCAGAGCGCTTTAGGGAACATCTCCGAGACACCCGCACCAATCAACCAAACCGCCCCGTGGCCCACCATTTCAACTCCCCCTCCCACTCTGCCGAGGACATGGAGGTCCTGGGCCTCCTTCACCGCCGCTCCCTCACCAACAGACGCCTGGAGGAAGAACACCTCATCTTCCGCCTCGGAACACTTCAACCCCAGGGCATCAGTGTGGACTTCAACAGTTTCCTCATTTCCCCTTCCCCCACCTCACCCTAGTTCCAAACTTCCAGCTCAGCACTGTCCCCATGACTTGTCCGGACTTGTCCTACCTTCCTATCTTCTTTTCCACCTATCCACTCCACCCTCTCCTCCTTGACCTATCACCTTCATCCCCTCCCCAACTCACCTATTGTACTCTATGCTACTTTCTCCCCACCCCCACCCTCCTCTAGCTTATCTCTCCATGCTTCAGGCTCTCTACTTTTATTCCTGATGAAGGGCTTTTGCCCAAAACGTCGATTTCGCTGCTCCTCGGATGCTGCCTGAACTGCTGTGCTCTTCCAGCACCACTAATCCAGAACCTGGTTTCCAGCGTCTGCAGTCATTGTTTTTACCTTGTAGCACACAACTACCCCAGACTAAACCCTGGCCAATTCCCTCCAGCACACAACTGCCCCTGAGTACTTATGTCTACCAAGATTCTTTAACATTTTAAAATTTCATTCTTGCTTCAACCAACATTTTTTCTTTTCATATTCCATTACTGGCTTATTGAATTTCTTGTTATCATTGCACCCTCTTTTACGTCTTATCCAGCACATTTGTCATCTCCGAGTTCTTTATTCTAATTTCACTACCTCTCATGTTACTTGTGGGCTCAATCTCAGGTCCTAACTCCAAGGCACAAGGTTATATATTCAAGTGTCCCATCAGCACTAAATGTGGCCATCCAGCTGATATTAATGCAGTACTGAGGAGGTACCACACCTGAGGTGCTGTTTATCAGATGAAAGATTAAGCTGAAGCCCAGACTGTTCTCACAGTTGTACACTAAAGGTTGTGTGACACAATTTTTAAGATCAAGGAACACATCCCCATTCTTCTGGCAAGTTTTTATCCCACAATCAATATATTACTAAAACAGATTCTTTGGGCATTATTACTGCTGTTTGTGGGAGCTTCCTGTTTGCAAATTGGCTGTCATGGTTCCTACATTTCAACACTGACCTCAAACAATTACTTTTCTGGCTGTTGAAGCATTTTCGGGCATCCAGTGGTTATGAAAGATGCTATAGAAATGCAAATCTTTCTTTCTTATTGCTTAATAAAAGCTACAGCTTTTAACACTTTGAATCAAGTTCTGATTGCAAGTCTTTCTGCAAACATTAGAAAAGTGTACTGGTTCCAGCACCAAGCTTTGAGTCATCTCAGTACTTCACTTTGACATAATTGCTTTAAGAAGTACTTATTGTTTCCTATCATTCAGTTGGTTTTGTTTAATTTCTTCCCAGGGTTGATCCTGAAAGCCCTACAGTTTTGAGTTTAATTACTAGTTTTTTATGTGGAAGTTGTAACAAAAGCCAAATGAAGGTCAAATAAAGGTACACCATAACAACAGAGCCTGGATATCAAATAAAAGATGCAAGTTAGTCAGACATCAGGTCTCTTTGCAAATGCTAATTGTTGATAACTAGGTTATTGTCACAGATAATTTCAATGTATATTTGCTTTTTTACATAATATCCTGCATTTACATATTCCTGGCCTCTGGTTCATGTGTATGCTTCTCTCTCTCGCTGTGACCATATCCTTTCTGATGTGATTTTATGCCCAGCCTCATCTGGAATCTTGCTTTGCCCCACTTCTTTTCTCACCTTTCCAGCTTAAATGATTTGTGAATGCTATCTGGTGTTCCTTGTATGTCTCTAATTCTTCAGTCGAGCCATTCCACTCTTTTTCTTCTGGCTAAATTCAAAGTTAATTATGAAGAGGGACAGCTGTTCCTGTACCATCACAGCTTTTTGTGGAACCTTCTCATTTTCTTTAATAATGGAATAAATGTCAAATCTGTCTGTAGCTATTTAGTGAACGAAAGCAGAGCCTGGATTTTCCAAATGCTGGACCATCTTTATTTCATAGGAAAGTGAGTGGAGACCTGTAGAATCCTTATCTTAGCGAACTCTAAAAGATTTGCCTGGAATTTGAAGATCTTGCTGAATAATTGCTTTACGGCTGGACCCTCCAAAAGTCCCCTTTTAAGTCAGAGAATTTGAGGAGTTCTGTTGAAATTAAGAAAATAATTACTCAGGAGTAATTAGACTACGAAATACGAAGTCTAACTCCTGAGTAACTATTCAACTGTATCTATGTGTACTCCACATCAACCCCAAAAGTACTCACCCACACTTCCTGGATTCAGTGCACCCTAAACCCATCCAGAACTTGACCTGACAGCCCCCATGGGGAATTGACATCCCCCACCCTACTCTGGACTAATCTCACCTGTACCTGATCTGCCTTAAAATACCCCCTCCCAACCACCAGCCTGGACCCAATGCCCCATTTCCAAACCACTGAAACACACCCTCCTCTCCCCATTTCCTTTGCTCTGGATCTGCTGCCCCTGTCTTCACCTACTGTGGATCCACTGCCTTCTGCTGCCTCACTCTGGACCCTACTCTCTAACTATTTGACACTTTTATCTGGCACTCAACTCATACCCACTTAGCACTCTATCTTCTACCCACTTGGCATCCTATCCCACCTGGCATCCTACTTACCTGTTACCCTACCCCCAACCATGAGGCACCTACCCTCTCAGCCCACTGCCCTTACACTTACCTCATAGACTTACCGTTTGACTACAGCTGTCAGAAATCTCAGTATAAGGCTACTACTTCAGTGAAAAGGGGGTATAATTTGTCTTACCCATAGAGTTTCTGCACTATGAAAGAAAAGGTAGAATGGAGGGCATGAAGGAACCTGAAGGAGCCCTGATCGGAATGTTCTGTGAGAAACATGGAGCTCTTTCCTTTAGTAAAAGAAGGGGCACAGAGGCTATCAGTTTGAGATCGGCACTCCACAGATAATCTGACCCAGATGTCAATCGTTTGCTAAATTTTGCTGCTTGATTGACTGCCTTCATGTTTCAGTCATCAGAGAGGTACATCACCCAACAGAAACCCATCATCAGCTTTAACAGATTCTGAACCAAAACTCTCCAGAATTCAATGCTCGTTGAGTGTCCAAATTGCACAACCATCATTCACCTACATAACTCCAGAAAATGGAGTTAGCAAATACTAAGTCTTGGAACTTCAAAACTGGTGCCCCTAAAGTTTCACAGTTTCTTAGCTCCCTGGTCACATTAACTGTTCAGAAGTGAGAAGAATGTTAACTTATTCTGAAAGACAAATACACATCAACAAGTGGAATTAATGATTGTGGGTGGATGATCAAAGATATTGAACAGCAGCCTGAGTTAGGCATTTGATCAGTAACTTAGGCACAGAATTAATACCTTTGAATATTTCGTGACAATGTGCCTTTTCTACAAGGAGATCCTGCTCAGCACTGCAAGTGTTCACTAAAGTATCTTTCCTCTATTTTCAAACATACACATATATCAGAATTTACAACTCAGAATGTGGTCTTTCGGCTTAGATGATCCATGTCAATATTTATACTTCATCTGCATCTTCTCAAAATCCCCTTCATTTGACAATATTTCTTCTGTTCTTTTCTCTTTCATGTGGTTATCTTACTTTCTCTTAAATTATTTTATTTACTCATCTCCTTGTGGTAGTGAGTTCTGTGTTCAATCTCTCTACAGGTTAAGAATTCCCTCCTGAATTTCTTATTGGATTTATTTCTGAATAGTTTTGGGATGTTTAGATGTAGAAATGTTTTCTTTACTCCTACCCAATCAAATTCTCTATCACCTTAAAAACATCTATTGGGCCTCTATTTCTTCAAAGAAATACATTCCAATCTGTTCAGTCTTTTCTGACATCAATCAAGCCAAAATCCCTCAATTGTGCCTCTTATAAGTCCCCTCCTTTCTCAAAAGACAAATGTTTGCTGAGTAGACATTGCAAGTTACTATCTTTAAGAAAGGCAGAAATAATACAAGTGGGCAATATAAGTTCATGGCATCTTGAAGAGAGTTGTTCAGATGTGGGAGAATTGCACTGTTGAAAAGGTTTGTATATGAAAGAATACTCAGGCATTCAATGAATACAAAATATATTGAACGTAATTTCTACTGTGTTGATAATCCATGCTAAAATCGGCCTGACAACAAAACAGTTTTGCTCATTACATAATGATGTTCCCATACTTCCTGATGATTGTACTGCACAGAAATCCAGGAACCCTCTGGATCAAGATCATCACAGGTAAATACCCTTTTTCTAAATCTCATTGAAATACAAAACCCCGAAATAAAAAGCTGCTGTATGCTTGCTGACTGTGGCCATCAGTTTATATCAAAAGATCAGTAACAATTTTCCTAAAAAAGGATTATTTGGTACTTACAACATACTTAAAACAAGCTTTGAAACTTTACTGAAGAAAAATGACGATGAAAATAAATGAAACTAGGGACTCCATAACTGGAAGAATATATCATGTAGTAAGTAAAAAGGCTTTAATTTTTGTTTGTTCTTTCAACTATAGGATACTGATTTATATAAGCTGAAATGATTGTGACTGAAGGGAAAGTACTTTCTCTATTTGACCAATAAACTCCCAGAGCAGTTGAGATATGCAGCATGTAAGAGAATCTGTCAAACCGTCTCTTATATGTCAGCTCTGTGAGCAATAAAAAGACCTACAGTAACCTCAGATGAAATGTTGTAAGTTGGAAGCTACTGATCAGGCAATATCTCCCAGGAAAGAACTGTCACATGTAACAACACTATGCAGATATGGATTCAGTTCCCTATGATTATATTGGTATAGTTATTGCATGAAGTTGGAACAATACTTGATGCATCTGTTGTCTAACCAGTGTCTTCTTGAAGTATAGGTTTGATATTGTTCCAAACAATGCCGGGGAGGAGATTGTCATTCACAGTGAAAGATGCACATCAAATTTCAAACATGGACTAATGTGTGATAAAACATAAAAATTGTGTGTTTGAGATTTACTGCATTATGAAAATGCCATTTTGTTATACTGCCCATATTCAATTCCATCAACTGACATGAAGTTCCTGTGTTTGCATTGTATCTAAGTGTTAAACTCCATAGAAAGTATGAGTTTGTCTATTCCAGTCTAAGTACCATTTTGGTAAGTGTTAATTATAATCAGTCAACTACCCTGCCATTGAAAATTAACTGTTATGAATGTGGAGAATCATTCCTTCAGGTCTCCATTGTTGTTGGAGATTTATAACAAAGCATTTAAAATTTAAGTGTGAAATTCATGGTCTGATAATGATTTCAGCAAGGGATCATTTTGAGGATTTGCTGCTACAGGGTTTACAGCACGTTGTCACAAATTTGGCACAAGACTGCAAAATTGCTACATAAATATTCATGAAATTAGAACACAAAAGATAAAAACAATCACATCTGTGTAGTACGTCTGCATTTGGAATGACTCAATGTAAAAAGCACTGACAGTTACTTAAAGCAAAATTGTAATTCAATTCAATTTCAGTTCAATTCATCTCAGCAGTTGCTATGCTGTTTGTAAAATAGAATTTCACTTCAGTTTAAATAATAGTTTTTGATTTGCATTTGGCTGATCTTTACTCTAATCTTCAGGAAATGGTTAGGCCTGCAGGAAGCTTTTCAAAGTTTCAGGTTTGCAATTATTTATTGTTTTGATTAAAGGTTATTAACTTTAGACTAAATTTGTGTAGTTAGTTAAAGAATTAAATTAATTCTTCAGATGTTAATTGTAGCTCAGTTTTCATCACTTAAGGTTGTATTGTCCCTTAATTGCAGTTTCTATTTTCAAAGTTACTTTTAAGGATACAACATCAATTAAAAACTGCTGGTTAAACATGATCCATTTTTCAAACATGCTCCTTTTTCAGAGAAAGCTGTTCTTTTTCTATGTTATTCATAATCCCAAATTTTCTTGTAAACATTGCAAAACACTTTCCTGGTTTGAATTTCCAACTTTGAATCCCTGGCTGGTCAGAAGATAAAGGCCATTGTAGTTAATTGTAAAAGTAAATATCTATTATTTTGTGTGAGTTTGCCTCCAACAGCGTGTTTTGCTTGATGCAATAATGCTTATGTTATTTTCTGTAACATAAGAGACTGGCTGTAAATATTATGTTACTGAAGAATGCAACATACATTTACTATAACAAACATTAAATTCCCTCAGACGCATAAATGTCTGAGTTAATGTTAAGCTATTATATTACAACAAATATACTTCCAAAAGAGTGTCATATTTCAAATGAGCTGAGCTATCATGGAGTATGAGACATTTATACCCTCAGGTCACATGCTAAGACATAACGATGATATCATCAGCATATCTCTTAAAGGTATACTGACATAACGGGACATCCCACTTTTTCTAAAGATGGAAAGATTATCTCAAATAGATATACGTGATTGTGCATCAGCATGAGATTTTGAATCATTTATTGTACAAAGCTCTAAAACAGAGTTTACAAGTCCAGCATTTCAAACTTCAATGTAATGCTTTGCAGATTTGAAACTCATCCTGATGTGGTTAATGAAATCCCACCTGTTCAGATATATGTTCTTCCTTGTTGCATTTGTTTGACAACTTGGTTGTGTAGCTGCTGTTTGCTGTCACTCAGTGTAAACTCACAATCATCATCGTTAGCGTTGTTTTTAATAGGTTTTTCATTTATGAATGATGTACCGTACATTGGTCTGAGCTGGTTTCTGTTCCTTCACAATGTAGCACCATAATCAGCAACAAGCTTGTATGATCAGAGCTGCCTGCATATTTTAGAAACCATTACTTGTCTCTGAGCATTTGATGTTATACTCTTTGCCTGAAAACAGTTCTCCATTTGCTTTTTCATTGTGTATCTCTTTCATTCTCTTCTGTCCTTAAGGAAGAATATCCTGTGTCTTGGAATGCTTTACAAATGGTTGCTTGTTAATATCATTTGCAGTTGCATTCTGCTGTAAGTTTTGCTGGGGCTGGTAGTTCATTCTCCAATGGTGTTGCATGAAGATGAAGCAATGCTATGGGAACACCTTGTTTTATTGCTTGAAACTTAATGATCATTGATTTCATATATGTTCAACATGCTCTCTTAGACTGTTTGACAATGAATAGTGGGGTGATAATATGATTTGGGTCAATCTCTTTTAACATAAATGTCTTGAACTGAATTGCCAGTGTACCATGGTTCATTGTCAGACACTCTCATTCCAGGACACTGAATAAACTGAAATAGCACTCATCATGTTAGTGATGGTCACAGTCCTTGTGTTGTATGGAGCAATGAGAAATTTAGAAATTGATGGTCCATCACAGCAATGTAATCTTCTCTCTGTGCCATGAATAGGCCTGTTGCTACTTGCATCCAAGGAGTGGATTGAAGGTTGTATAGATGTTGAGACTCCCTCCACTACTCAGGTCGATATGCTTGACATGTCTCACATGCATTCTCTGACTTCATATCCTGACCCATCCCTTGCAAATATTCAGGCTCACATGTTAACCATTTTGTATGTTTAATACAAATGGCATTAGGGCTTGTTTATCCTTGAAAATTATTTGTCATGAAATATCAAATTTGTCTCCATACAGCTAAAATGAAGAAACGTTCTTTGGCACTTCTTTAGTACGTGTATGCCATCTCTCGTCATTGACCTTTGTATGGTCATCTTTGGTGGTTATCAATTGCAACTGTCACAGTGGCTCTGGCCAAAGTGTAACAGAAGAGACCTTGAGAATGTCTTTGACTTCAGAGCCTATTATAAACATCTTGTAAATTAAGAGGAATATCTTAGTTTCATATGGGTTGGGTAATCTACATGGCATCTCTGATGTAATTATCCTGGTAAGTGGCTTCTATCTCACTTGAAAGTCATATCCATGTTACTATGTGTGGCATTTCATCTCCAACAGCTTATGATCTGTTTCACTGGTGAATTTTTTGCCATGTGAGACCGCATAATGCCAAATACCAATGACAGTGACTTGGATTCTATGTTGAAATAGTTGGCTAGTGCAGATATTTGAATGAAAGGCAATAGGATTTCAGTCTCACAAGGGACGTGCACCTAGAAGTTTTGCAATGCATTCACTTCAAGAATTAAAACTTACCTGGGGTCATAAAATTGCAGTAAGCCAGAATTTACTTATGGAACCTAGTTGAGAGTACCAAAGATGGTTGGCTTGTCACACATAAAGCCATTCTTCTTGAGCAGAGAAACTTTCTGCAAAGTTTGGAATATATGGTGCGAGAAAATTTAAAATATCTGAGGCAAATCATAGATTCTCCTTATCCTAAAGGACTGGTTTTGTTTAACATCATTGATCTTACATGGTCTCCACAGACAAGTAAATGGAGCCTCAGAAGTTTATCTGGCTGATACTGACCTGACCTTGGTGCTGTAAAATATCAATCGTCATGGTCATATTCTGCCTTTATTTTACCTCTGACTGCAATGTGATCAGCTGTACAAATACAACCAGCCCCATTCTCAATGATTCTATCCACGTGCAGTTGGAATAGATCTTGTCTGATAGCCTGAATGTTAACTGTCAGAAACAGTACTGTGCAAATGGCATCTAAATATACTGATCTTTTGAAATTCTTCTGCTAAATGAACAGACTAGTATCCATGCTTCTCTTCAGCTTGGGATAGAATCTTTCGTTGGTAATTTTAGGATTTAATTTTTCTAGTATTAGTATGTTGTATGGGCATTCTTTAAGTGAAAGTTTGAGGCACCTGCGATGTCAGTGCACGTGGTGTCAGTCCATGGTGATTGACCTTCTGAATGATACCATTTTGCTCCATCGCTTTCAATTCTACTCAAAACTTCTCCAAAATGTGCATGTTACACTTCTTAGTGGATCACGGAATGGGTTTACAATGTCGTGGAGTATTGCAACACGCTTAAAATTCATGATTATGTCAAAACTTTTCGGTTGAGATGTTTGAGATCAATGATTGTGTCATGTATGCTCTGTTTCTCCATGGTGAGCGCTGTTTGAATCTAATGAATTATAACTACACTGAGATCAATGCCTACTCATCAACCTACCACTGCTGGACTGTTGGTACCTGCCAAATACATTTCTGGAAGTTAAGATGAACTTGTGTAGTGACGCTACAGTGTAATTCTCCCAATGTGCAGATTTAGTGACCCATTATACATTGTGAGACAGAATCTCAAGGGCTGTATTATGGAGTGGTAAGGTACATGACATTCAGAGTGCAATTGGTGATATATGTTGGCTCGAATTCCCCTGAGGCTTTTAGCTTTTAATATATGCTGTCCTGCCTTTTTAGAATATATGACATTAATGGTTGTAAACACTTTTGATCACCTTATCATTGTTGACATAGTGTGTGACGTTAACAATATGGAAAGCTTCATCACCTTCTGAAATTTGCTTGGGCGACTCTGACTATGCTTCACTTAGTGCACTTTTTTAACACTCACCTTGCTGGTGGTATTATCCTGTTGTACCAAAGTGTTGATCACCTGTATTTTGTTCTGGCTTTTGCAACCAGATTTGTTGCATGTGAGTGCCCAATGTCTCATGGTGGCACATTTTTTACAAAATCCAAGAAATGTCAGACAGCTGTTAGTCAGTACAACAAACCAAATTTATCATAGCAATAGTATTGACTACATCTAAAATGCATCCTTGTTGTCCTGTGACTATGGCTTCATATTTATTTCCATCCTCAGGTAATGCATCAAAGGCATTGTCTATGTGGTCACCCAAAAGATCCTTCCAACGGGCTCTAACTGATGTGGAGGTGGTGAGTAACTCAATGACGGTCCTCACAGTTCCTCTTTGGAAAAGTTACATTCATTGTCAAGAGCTGTGAGGTTTTGCTGCAGCTTTATAAAACCCTGGTTAGTCCACACTTGGAATATTGTGTCTTGTTCTGGTGGCTTCATTATAGGAAGGATGTAGATATTTTAGAGAGGGTGCAGAGGAGATTTACCAGGTTGTTGCATATATGACATGAGTTGGAGTATGTTAATCCTTCAGTTAATTCACACCTCAAGTTGAGCTTCAAGAAACTTCAAGATCACTACTGGATCTTTCTGATCATCCATGTTAATTGTGCAAAATGCCCTTTTGTCGATGACAAACAAGATTTTTGCAATTCTTTTCTTAGGATTACTTATCATAAATTCCATAAAATAGAACTGCAAATGTTATTTGAACTGTTGTAATTCAGAAGGATGTGACTGATGTCTGATTCATAATGAGGTTTCTGCTATTCATAATTCCATCTTAAAAATGTTTCACTGTACCACCTCAAGCCTTGCATCCCTGATTTTATAACAGTGTAAATTAAAACTGCCTTCCTTGAAAGCACAGACGTCACAACTGTTGGAATGAGAGACTGTTACTTATGCATCAACTGTCTGGAATAGAGCATTCTAAAATTCCACTTTTGTCTACTGCGATATACAACATAGAAAATAGAACTGTACTGCACAGTACAGGCCCTTCGGCCCACAATGTTGTGCTGAGCATTTCTCTTAACCTAAGTTCAACCTAACCTACACACTCCTCAATTTATTGCCATCCATGTGCTTGTCCAACAGTTGCTTAAATGTCCCTAATGTCTCTGACTCTACTACCACCACTGGCACTTCATTCCACTCACCCACTACTCTCTGCGTAAATAACCTACCTCTGACATCTCCCCTATACCTTCCTCCAATCACCTTAAAGTTATGACCCCTCATGTCAGCCATTTCTGCCCTGGGGAAAAGTCTCTGGCTATCTACTCTCTCTCTGCCGCTCATTACCTTGCATTCTTCTATCAAGTCGCCTCTCTTCCTTCTTCTCTCCAGTGTGAAAGACCCGAGCTCATTCAACTTCTCTTCTTAAGACAAGCTCTCCAATCTAGGCAGCATCCTGGTAAATCTCCTCTGACCCTCTCAAAAGCATCTACATCCTTCCTATAATGAGGCAACCAGAATTAGACACAATATTCGAACCGGGTTTTATAAAGCTGCAGCAAAACCTCTCGGCTCATACAACTCAATCCCCAGTTAATGAAAGCCAAAACACCATACGCCTTCTTAACAACCCTATCAACCTGGGTGGCAACTTTGAGGGATCTATGTACGTGGACCCCAAGATCCCTCTGTTCCTCCACACTGCCAAGAATCCTGTCTTTAACCCTATATTCAGCATTCAAACTTGACCTTCCAAAATGAATCACTTCACATTTATCCAGGTTAAACTCCATCTGCCACTTGTCAGCCCAGCTCTGCATCCTATTAATGTCTTGTTTTAGCCTGCAACTGCCCTCAACACTATCTACAACACCTCGAACCTTTGTGTCATCGGCAAACTTATTAACCCACCCTTCCATTTCTTCATCCAAGTCATTTATAAAAACTACAAAGAGCACAGGCCCAAGAACAGATCCCTGTGGGGCACCACTGGTCACCAACCTCCAGGCAGAATACCTTCCATCCACTACCACTCGCTTTTTTTTTGGCCAGCCAGTTCTGTATCCAGACAGCCAAATTTTCCTGTATCCCATACCTCCTGACTTTCTGAGTGAGCCTACCGTGGGGAACCTTATCAAATGCCTTACTGAAATATGCACCACATCCACTGCATGATCTTCGTTGACTTGTCTTGTCACATCCTCAAAGAACTCAATAAGACTTGTGAGGTGTGACCTGTCCCTCACAAAGCCATGCTGACTATCTTTAATCATGTTTTTCTAAATGGTCATAAATCCTATCTCTCAGAATCCTTTCCAGTACCTTGCTTACCACAGATGTAAGACCTACTAGTCGATAATTCCCGAGGATTTCTCTATTCCCTTTCTTGAACAGAGGAACAACATTTGCCTCCCTCCAATCATCTGGTACCACTCCAATAGAGAGTGAGGATGCCAAGCTTATCACCAGAGGCACAGCAATCTCATTCCTCACTTCCCATAGTAACCTTGGATCTATCTGGTCTGGCCTTGGGAACTTATCTATCTTGATGCTTCCCAGAATTTCCAGCACATCCACTTTCTTAATATCAATCTGTTCAAGCCTATTAACCTGGTCCATGGTGTTCTCACTATCAACAAGGTCTCTCTATCTAATGAGCACTGAGCAAAAAACTCATTTAGGGCCTCACATTCCTCTTCCGACACCAGGCACAAGTTCCCTCCGTTATCCCTTATCAACCGTACCCTCTCTTTGATCATTCTCTTATTCCTCACATAAGTGCAGAACGCCTTTGGGTTTTCCCTCATCCTTCCTGCCAAAGCTTTTTCGTGCCCCCTCCTAGCTCTCCTCAGTCCATTTTTGAGTTCTTTTCGAGCTACCCTGTAATCCTCTAAAGCTGTGCCAGATCCTTGCTTCCTCAACCTTAAGTACGCTTCCTTCTTCCTCTTGACAAGAAGCTCCTCTTCTCTGTTGCATTTGACAATAACACTATCTTCACTCCCAATTTCTTATGTTCAGGGAGTTAACATAAACATTGCTGCACCAGCTAAAACACCGTATTGGAAGCAAACGTACCCTATAGTAGCTGTGATCATCTATAAGAGACTCCAATTTAGAGCATAGAAAATGAAACATTACTGCACAGTACATGCCCTTCAGCCTTCGATGTTGTGCTGACCTGTGTAACCAATCTGAAGCCCATCTCACCTACACTATTCCATTCTCGTCCATACACCTATCCAATGACCATTTAAAGTTTAAATTTAAATTTAAAGTTGGCGAGTCTACTACTGTTGCAGGCAGAGCGTTCCATGCCCTTACTACTCTCTGAGTAAAGAAGCTACCTCTGACATTTGTCCTATATCTATCACCCATCAATTTAAAGCTATGCCCGCTCGTGCTAACCAGCGCCATCCGAGGAAAAAGGCTCTCACTCTCCAACCTGTCTTACCCTCTGATTATCTTATATGTCTCAATAAAGTCGCCACTCAACCTTCTTCTCTCGAACAAAAGCAGCTTCAAGTCCCTCAGCCTTTCCTCATAAGACCTTCCCCCCATACCAGGCATCATCCTAGTAAATCTCCTCTGCACCCTTTCCAAAGCTTCCACATCTTTCCTATAATGCGGTGACCAGAACTGTACGCCACACTCCAAATGTGGCCGCACCAGAGTTTTATACAACAGCAGCATGACCTCATGGTTCCAAAATCAATCCCTCTACCAATAAAAGCTAACACACCACATGCCTTCTTAACAGCCCTATCAACCTGGTGGCAACTTTCAATGACCTATGTACCTGGACACCGAAAACTCTCTGCTCATCGACACTACCAAGAATCTTACCATTAGCCTAGTACTCTGCATCCCTGTTGGTCCTTCCAAAGTGAATCACCACACACTTTTCTGCATTAAACCTCATTTGCCACCTCTCAGCGCAGCTCTGCAGCTTATCTACGTATCTCTATAAGCTGCAACATCCTTCGTCACTATCCACAACTTTACCGATCTCAGTGTCATCCGCAAATATACTAACCCATCCTTTCATGCCCTCATGCAGGCCAAAAATGACAATCAACAGTGGACCCAAAACACATCCATTAGTAACGGAACTCCAGGATGAATATTTCACATCAACCATCACCTTTCAGCTAGCCAATTTCTGATCCAAACCGCTAAATCACCCTCAATCCCATTTTGTGCAATAGCCTACTGTAGGAACCTTATACAACACCTTACTAAAATCCATATACACCACATCAACTGCTTTACCCTCATCCACCTGTTTGGTCACCTTCTCAAAGAACTCAATGAGATTTGTGAGGCACAACCTTCACAAAACCGTGTTGACTATTCTTAATCAACTTATTCCTCTCAAGATGATTACAAATCCTATCTCTTATAACCCTTTCCAATACTTTGCCCACAACTGAAGTAAGACTTACAGGTCTATAATTTCCAGGGTTGTCTCTACTCCCCCTATTGAACAAGGGAACAACATTTTGCTATCCTCCAGTCTTCTGGCACTATTCCTGTAGACAATGATGACATAAAGGTCAAAGTTAAAGACTCTGAAATCTCCTCCCTAACTTCCCAGAGAATTCTAGGATAAATCCCATCCGGCCCAGAGGACCTATCTATTTTCACACTTTCCAGAATTGCTAACACCTCCTCCTTATGCATTTCAGTCCCTTCTAGTCTAGTAATCTGTATCTTAGTGTTCTCCTTGACCACATTGTCTTTTTCTAGTGTGAATACGGATGAAAAGTATTCATTTAACGCTTTCCCTATCTCCCCTGACTCCACGCACAACTTCCCACTACTATGCTTGATTAGCTCTAATCTTACTCTAGTCATTCTTTTATTCTTGATATAGCCACAGAAAGCCTTAGGGTTTTCCTTGATCCTACTCGCCAATGACTTCTCATGTACCATTCTGCCTCTTCTTAGCTCTCTCTTTAGGTCTTTCCTGGCTAACTTGTAACTCTCAAGCACCCTAACTGAGCCATCACGTCTCATCCTAACATAAGCCTTCTTCTTCCTCTTGACAATCTAATGTGGCCTCGCCCCTTGTTAGCCTGTCTACATACTGTATCAGTAAACCCTCCTGCACACATTAGACAAAAACTGACCCAGCTAAAGTACTTGAACGATAGTATTCCCAGGCAATATTTGGAAAGTTAAAGATCCCCGTAACAACTACCCTGTCACTCTCGTTCCTATTGAGGATCATCTTTGCTATCCTATCCTCTATATCACTGGAACAATTTGGAGGCCTATAGAAAACCCCCAACAGGGTAACCTCTCCTTTCCTGTTTCTAATCTCAGTAGAGGAGTCCTCAAACATCCTTTCGGCAACTGTAATACTGTCCTTGACTAACAGTGTCACACCATCCTCTCTTTTGCCATTTTCTCTGTTCTTACTGAAACATCTAAATCCCGGTACCTGCAATAACCATCCCTGTCCTTGTTTTATCCATGTCTCTGAAATGGCCACAACATCGAATTCCCAGGTACTAACCCATGCTGCAAGTTAACCCACCTTATTCCAGATGCTCCTGGCGGTGAAGTCGACAGCCTTCAAACTACCTTTTTGCCTTCTTGCGATCACAAAATCTTGGATCTAACCTCACTACTCTCATCCTCCCATATACTCAAACTACAATTGCAGTTCCCAGCCCCCGCTCAATTAGGTTAAACCCACCACAAGAACATTAACAAATTTCCATCTCCGGGATATTGGTACCCCTCTGGTTCAGGTGAAGGTCATCCTATTTGTAGAAGTCCCACCTATCCCAGAAAGAACCCTAATTATCAAGGAATCCAACACCCTCCCTCCTACACCATCCCTGTAGCCATGTGTTCAACTCCACTCTCTCCCTTTTCCTCGATTCACTAGCATGTGGCACAGGCAACAAACTAGAGATAACACCTCTGTTTTGTTCTAGATCTAAACTTCCACCGTAGCTCCCTGAATTTCTGCTTTAAATCCCCATCTTTCTTCCTAACTATGACATTGGTGCCGATGTGGACAATGACTTGGGGCTGCTCTCCCTCCCCCTCAAGGATCCCAAAAACACAATCAGAGATGTTACAAACCTGGCACCTGGGAGGCAACACACCAACCGTGAGTGTCTCTTGTTCCCACAGAACCTCCTATCTGTCCCCCTAACTATGGAGTCCCCAATGACTACTGCTCTGCTCATCTTTCCCCTTCCTTTCTGAGCAACAGGAACAGACTCTGTGCCAGAGATCTGTGCCCCATTGCTTCCCCCTGGTAAGTCAACCCCCAACAGTATCCAAAAGGGTTTCGGGGAACAGCCACAGGGGATCCCTGCACTGCCTGCTGGTTCCCTTTCCATCCCCTGATGGTAACCCATCTACCTTCTTCTTTTACCTGAGGTGTGACTCCCTCCCTGTCACTGCTCTAAATTGCCCCTTCCACCTCCTGAATGCTCCAAATTTGTCTTGCTTTGAACAATATACTGGCCTTGTGTCCTAGCTCAAGAGTGCATTGCAGCCTCTTTTTAATTAAGGCAATCTTAGAAATTTATTTTGTCTTAAAAGAACTTCTATTCTAATCAAAAATAAGTTAACTCTGTTAATTTGTCTGCTTAATACCCTATCTATGGCACTGTATAGCTGTCTGCACTCACACAAACAGATATTGTTAAGGATGAGAAACTCTTTCTTTGCCCAAATTTTTTGTTGTCCAAAGCAGGACAAATTAGAGTCTCTTATAGATGAGACTACCAGAGTGTGAGTTTGCTTCCAATAGTGCATTTTAGCTGGTGCAGCAATGTTTATGTTAACTCCCCTAACAGAAGAAACTGGGAGTGAATATTATGTTATTGTTGAAACCAACAAGCATTAATTATAACAACTATTATATATTAACATTACATCCCTCAGGAATATAGTTATCTGAGATAATATTAAACTATTAGGTTACTACAGAGGAACATGCTCTCAGTGGTGTGTCATGCTTCAAAAGTTTGAGAATAGATGGAGTATGAGATCCTTATGTCCTCAGGTCACTATAGCATCATGATGATATCATGAGGATATCCCTTAAAGGCATACTGACATGTTAAATGTAATACAGAATACTATTCAGCGCATATGGGGTATGTGGTAAATGCTAGTTTTTTTAAAGAAAGCAAATTGCTCGAGCCCTTTGTCCTTTCTGGTTCATTAGCTACTCCTCATATCAGGATTGCATGCTTCCAATATACCAAACAACTTGCAGATATAACGGGTCAAACAACTTTCTACTGGGCCAGAAGTGTCTATGGTTCGCTGTTGATCTGTGTCGGCAGTAGCAACACGTGAAGTATTTTCTCTTGGTTTCTGGGGAAATAAATATTGGCTTTGAGTTAACATCTCACGCCAATAACTAATGTCACCAATCCAGGAGAACAAGAGGAAGCCAACCTATTCTCTGCACCATACTCTCCAAAGGAATAGTACATTTCCACACTTCTGTCCAATGTCTAATTTAGTTCTGGGCTATTTCTATGTGTGCAGCTTTATGCAAATGACCCCTTCCCGAAGTATTGGGGCTAGGTTCAAAAGAAGGCTACTTTGGCAGTCAGACATCTTCTCCAGTCTGCCATTACAATGAAACTGGTTTTGAGGCTTTCACAGAACTTTGCCTTTGCAGCTAAGAGGCTGATATTGGTAGTGAGCTTTCAGTATTCTACTTCATGCTGCGCCAGAGGTTTCAACTGTTTAATAAGTCTTCCAATTGGAAATTTCAATGCCATTCTTAAATAAAAAAGGTAATTGTCAGGTAATAATGGGGGGGCATCAAAGTTAACCCCAATAACATCACCTGACAATATCGTAATTTCCAGCTCAGCTTCCACGAGTCATTTCCACATTATTACTGAATCACAAAGGTCACAGGATGTCCCTGCAATATAGGGAGCATCAGAAGTTTCTACTCAGCATCTTTGGCCAATGACCAAACAACATATGGATGCATGTATTTATGCTTATATTATTCAGATTTTAGCAGCTTAAGATTATTAGGCTTTGAATCCCCTTATCTTCTTTCATCCCAGCATCTCTGCACGCACTTAATTTATAGCTTAAGCAATATGCTTGTATTTTGAGATTTATGCTTTCTGACTTGGCTGTAAATTGCTTTCCAAGGGTACAAACTCATTTCAGCAATAAACTGGCTTGATTGTTGTACAATATCTTCCTCTTTCTCTGTCAGCTTGTTGGAGTTAGGTCAGTTGTGCTGTGTGTTGCAGTTGGTGGTGGGGTAGGGGTCTGGTACAAGAGATAATGTATAGTTGAACTCAGCAAGTAAAACTAGTCAAAGATAAATGGAGCTTAAATGCTTAGATGTGTATCAATTTAAAATGAAATAACATTGTAGTGTAGCAAATTTTTGACATTTTTTTTGGAAGAATGCTGATTTTTGACATGCTGCACAATAAATAACTTTGGGTAAGAAAGTTAAAGTATTTTAATTGATCCAGATTTTTATGCAATAGTGAGATATATGATATTTATTATAAATTCTACCATGTAAAGTATTGAATTCACCTTTGATAATTTACTCTATATTTTCCTCCAGTTTTAGTTTGAATACATTACTATGAATACAGCAACAATCCTGAAGCAGCACAACCATTGGACATGGTAAGGTGTCAATTAGATTTCCGAGTGGTGTGTGTATAATTGAATGGGGTGTTGATAAAACCCTGAATCTTGCTTTGAGCAAGAGAATAAAAACTGAAGCAGGTCTGATAAACTTCAGGGATTTTTTTTTACTAGTTTGTGGCCTTTTCTGAGCTATTCTGATTGAAATTACATTATTTCAATTGCATGTAGGACTTTGGAGTCCTTTTCTGCTTTCTTAGAGCTTATGGTCACTTCTAGTTCTACTTCCCACAGAGCCCTCTCCATTAATTTGAACTAGAGAAGTCAGGATACAGCAATTTTGCACTAATCCAACCTACATCTCAAAATGAGAGTAGGCAGGTCAGCTGCATTTCAGAGATAGCTCCAAAATATCTTGGATACACCAGGACTGACATACAGTGTTCACACAGGGCACTGTTTTCCAGGCACAAAATCCATGCTTCTAAAACAACTGCCATTGCTAAAGATAATAGGTATTAGAAATATGTATAAGGAACCAAGCTAGGAGCAATAAATCATGCCAATGGGCCAATAGCACTTTTATTAGTTAAGCTAATTAGTAATGGGAGGGAAGCAGGCATTGGTACAGTAAAATCATCGTCATGACTGACTTTATTAGTACAGAGGCAAATGTTTCAGTATTTTTGGTGAGAGTAATTATAGAACTGTTAATATATTCCAAGAAAATATGAAGCATCATCAAATGGCAAAAATCGCTTAACCGCTATTTCCTCAGTGTGCCATTCAAGGTTTCAATTAAATAGTTGTGACATTCAATAGTGCAATTGTTCAGGTAAGTTTAGTGGGAGTCCATTACTAAGTTATAAATGTTTGGTTATTTCTTTGATTATCCATTTGTGGGATGCGGGCATTGCTGGCTAGACATCATTTATTGCTCGTTCCACTTGAGAAGGTTGTGGTGAGCTGCCTTCTTGAACTGCTTGATTTGGGTTGACCCACAATGCCACTGGGGAAGGAATTCCAGGGTTTTGACCCAGCAACATTGAAGGAACGGTGATATATTTCTAACTCAGGATGGTGAGTGGCTTGGGTGGGAACTTAAAGGTGGCAGTGTTCCCAGGTATCTGCTGTCCTTGTCATTCTAGATGGAAGTGGTTGTAGGTTTTGAAGGTGCTGTCTGAGGATCTTTGGTGAATTTCTGCAGTGCATCTTGTAGATATTACACACTGCTGGGACTGAGTGTCAGTGGTGGAGGGGGTGGATGTTTGTGGATGAGGTGCCAATCAAACAGGCTGCTTTAAGCTGGATGGTGTCAAGCTTGTTGAGTGTTGTTGGAGCTGCACTCATCCAGGCAAATGGAGCTTATTCCATCATACGCATGACTTGTGCCTTGTGGATGGACTGGTTTTGAAGAGTCAGGGTGTGAGTTATTCACCTCAGTATTCCTAGCCTCTGACCTGTTCTTGTAGCCACTGTGCTGATATGGTGAGTCCAGCTGAGTTTCTGCTCAATGAAAATCCCCAGGATGTTGATAGTGGAGGATTCAGTGAATGTCAAGAGACAGTGGTTAGATTGCCTCTTACTGGTCACAACCTGGCATTTGTGTGGCATGAGTGTTACTTGCTACTTGTCAGCCCAAGCCTGAATATTGTCCAGATTAGTGGGGGGCATGGTGGCACAGTGGTTAGCACTGCTGCCTCACAGCGCCAGAGACACGGGTTCAATTCCCGCCTCAGGCGGCTGTCTGTGTGGAGTTTGTACATTCTCCCCGTGTCTGCATGGGTTTCCTCCTGGTGCTCCGGTTTCCACCCACATGCAGGTTAGGTGAATTGGCCATGCTAAATTGCCCGAAGAGTTAGGTGAAGGTGTAAATGTAGAGGAGTGGGTCTGGGTGGGTTGCTCTTCGGAGGGTCGGTGTGGACTTGTTGGGCTGAAGGGTCTGTTTTCACAGTGTCACTAATCTAATATAATCTTGTTGCATTTAAATATGGACTGCTTCATTTTCTGAGGAGTTGTGATTGGTGCTGAATGTTGTGCAATCATTGATAAAGTTCCCCACTTCTGATCTTATGATGGAGGGAAAGTCATTGGTGATACAGCTGAAGATGGCTGGGTGTAGGACATTCCTGCAAAGATGTCCTGGAGCTGAGATGGCTGACCTCTAACAGCCATGACCTTTGTCCTATGTGTGAGGTATGACTCCAAACACCAGAAAATCTGCAGAGAAAATGAGATGCACAATGAGCTCCAAACCTCTACATATCACTGGGTAGTTTCCATTGCTTGTTGAATAGCCCTGCCAACATTAAAAATATGTTCCTTTGAGGCCTCTGACTGAAAGTAATGTTAATCATGAAATTGTTCATTTAGCGTATCATAATGGATTGTTATCACCACTGCTACTTAGGGCTAGAATTCAATCTCTGTTGATCATGATATAATATACGGTCCTGGCTTGACACTCCTGTAACGAGTTTACACGAAGGGACCACTGCAGCTATGGAATCTCCAGCAGGTAGTAATTTGTTCTTCAAAATACTTCAAAAAATAATTTTCAACCCTCTCCTCTATCTCACCAACAAAGGTTAGTGGCAGAAGGCAATAAACCTTCAGATACTCTTCTTCTTCAGCAGTCCCTTAGGATTGAGCACAACTTGCATCCCTTTAGTTTCAATGCATTCTGAAATGCTGCATAGGTCCAACGCATGATCCTGTGTTGAAAATTTTGTGATTTCTAGACAGTAATATAATTTATTTTCAGAGTTTGGGTTTCAAACTAGTGGCATATGCATGCCAGTCTCCCTTATTTTTGGTGAAGCTGTTTAATAATGAACTAAGTCAGAAACCTTACTTTTAGAGCCATGATTTCAAAATTGTATGTGTCAGAGGGCAGGTGAGTGGACATCTCCCGGAAAGTTAATGGAAATTTGTTTATATTGTGGGATTTTACAACACATTGAAAGATGTGAGCGTACTTTGGGGGCTAGAATAGTCAAGGTTTGATTTTAGCTTAGAAAGACCCAGTGGTGGAAAGGCTTTGATCCATTCAAAGGGGACCAGACTGAAGTCAGGTGTTAAGAATGGTTTCCCCAAGAAAAAAGCAACTTGCTCAGAGAACTTAAAGTAACAAGTTACCTCAGTATAAGGATGTCAGTTGCATGAATCACAGAGAAAGGCATCACAGCTCACAAGACCAAAAATAGAAAGAAGCAGTTAAGTTAATCAAGAGTTTTGAAGGGAAGGAAATTTGCTCTGTATTCTGATTAATTGTATATGAAGGTATTGGTGTGGCGGGAGGTGGGGGGGGGGGGGGGGAGGGGGGGGGTTAGATAGGATTTTGCTTTGTTGGTGTTTGAAATCTTTTAAAATATATGTAGATAAGTTGGTTTGGGTTCTTGTCTGTTTTATTGTTAAAACCAAATTTTCAGCCTGGCTTATTTGTGTTCCAGTTGAGAGAACACCTCTTAAAAAAAACATGATTGTGAAGCCAGGTTTTATTCCGGGATCTGATTTGTCCACCCTTTGCATTAATGTTGAGTTCTGACACATGCAAGGTACGTAGTGCTGTATAGGTTAGAAAGTTGATGTGCTTCGAGGTTTGTGCGTTCTCTCGGTGCTTTCCCTTCCTCCACTGCATACTCTCAATGAAATCTTGTGCTGTGTTTCTGATTAGACCTTCTCTATTTTGATCAGTTGTGAGTCGGGCACTTCCAATGATCTGGCGTTGATGCTTCATCTCTCAGGGATGCTCTCCTTTCCACTTGCCTTCTAAAAGCCTCCTGCTGCAATATTAAATCCCAGTGGAAATGTTGCTTTGGGAGTCTGACGGCAGGCAGGCAAACACCATGCTCCTGATTACTGCCTCGATGCTGAGGGTGCTGTCTTGGTCAAAGCATCTGCCATTGGACCACTTTTCTGAAACCTGATAGAGGCACTGTCCTGGCAAAGTTGCACAATCAAAGGTACATGAGCTGTCATGACCCTGTCGTTGTGCTGGGAACTGGAACCAGCACCACAGTTAACACCAGGCAGTCTCCAATTTAAGTCTGGGATGAAGAAGAATTTTCCTTTATGAGGGTCATATATCTGAGGAATTCTCACCCATAGCGACTGTGGAAACTGAGCCAATCAATATATTCCAGATGAAGTCAGATAGATTTTGATCAACAGAAGTCTCAAGGTTTATGGGCAGTGGCTATAAAATGGAGTCCAGGCCACAATCAGACTGATCATTATGGCACAGCATGTCCAAACGATCAAAAGGCCAACTCCTTCTTATGTTTCTTATGTTCTAAGGTGACTGTATTCAGGATGGGAGTTGCATCTAACTGTGGTAACAACAGAGAGTCTCCTTGCTGTCTTGCAAGGATCCACCTCAATTGCTTCCTCTCATTGGCCAAAGACTCCTTTCTGAGTAGCCTTAAGATTAAGAGGCTACCACATACCTAATCTTCACTACACAGCACTTTGAGAAAGATACAAGGAACAGAGCCAACCAGCAGAATAACCTTTCCCACCTACAAAAAGTCTCTGTCAATGGGAAAGGCTCCATAAATCTGACTTTCATCAGAAACTATAACCATTTTTCAACAACTCCACAATGACATAGTAGCTGTAATCCCCATCGCCTAAACAACCCCAGAGCCTACCTCAGTGAAGAAAGGGATCAAATAAGCTTGTGTCATTGCACCAAGTCATTTCTCCATTTTCCTTATTGCAATATTACACTTCACCTCAACAAATTATCCTCAGATCTGGAAATAACCCACAGACCATGTGGGATACTATTCAACCTGAGTCCAAAACTAGGATTTCAAACATTGTTCTTCAATATACACACAATACTAATGTGTGGACTCAGCAAGAAACTGAGCTCCAGGTCATTCTTGAAAACATCTCTGAAGCATATGAGAAAATGGACTCCTCACTAATTATCCATTACATAGTCACTAAATGCGGACCATTTTCTGTATCTTGAGAACCTTTCCTCAACAAAGGCAGACATAAAAAATGAAATGAATCGCTGCCTCCAAAGTACCAGTTTGGTCTTCAGCCTTCTGAGGAAAAGAATATTTATGGACCAGGATTTGAAACTTGAGGGTAAGATCATGTTTCAGTGGAGAGCAGTGATCCCCAGGCTCTTAAATGCTTCAGAGACTTAGAGAGGATGTAGCTCAGAACATTGGTGAAATGTCCCCAAAGGTGCATTGGTAAGGCCTACATTCTTAGGACAGAAAGCTGTTTCTGCCATCAGAACAGGGTCACTCATTCAAGCAAACTAAATAGATTTCTTTCAGGTAATAACATTTTGAAGTACTGTTTACCTGTGTTTTGATACAGGGCATACAGCAAATTTTCTAGCACTCCAATTAATCTCAAAGTCATTTCCAGCCTCTTGAAGAGTAATAAACTGCTATGGTAAGTCAATGACTCTATTAAAATTGCATTATGGAAAAGATGGACTATCAGAGCCTTAGCCTCATTTTTTCTGGCACTTTTGATGTTCCTAAGAAAGTAACACCATGGTATTTTTCCAAGGTGTCATAATGTTTCTGATCATGGTGGATGGGACTGGTGTCATACTTCATGAGTAAAGAATGCTTGTACAATCCACACAGCTACCTTGTAATTCATTTATTAACTTCTCAAGAGCTAAAAATCTATTAACTGTTGTTGCTGCTGCCTAAAACAGCAATTTCAAAACACAACATGTGAACACGTTCTCTTCTTTTTAATCCTTTTCTAAATTTTTTTTTAATGCTTTTCCTTTCTGTCTGTCTGTCTGTCTGTCTCTCTCTCTCTCTTCCCCTTTATCAACTCTGGTCTCTTGCCCTCTTTCTGTCTGTAATTTGACTTTGCATCCTTGTATCTTTCAAAGAATCATCGAGAAATACAGCATGGAAACAGACCCTTCGGTCCAACTCGTCTATGCCAATCAAGTTTCCCAAACTAAACTAATCCCTTTTGCCTGCATTTGGTCCATATCTCTCTGAACCTTTTCTATTCACCAGAAAATGTTTCTCCTCCTCTCCAAGTTAAAAGGGAAACCTCTTATTCCGAAACCATGTCTCCTAGTTCTAAGCTCTCACATGAAAACAGCCATCCTATTAGCATTCACTGTGAAGATCTTATTTTCAATAAGATCACCTCTCATTCTTCTAAACTCCAAATGGACCGATTTGTTCAACCTTTCAGCATAAGATGAGCCTTTCCTTCCAGGAATGATCGAGTGGACCCTTTTTGATATACTTCTGATGCAATTATAGCCTTTTTCAAATATCAAGATCCTGCTGTTTCTTCTCTACACTTTTGTTTCATTGTTTCTGAAGATGAGCCACTGAGCGTGGAGATTGATATGACTGAATATTGATCGATATTTCAGCAGTTTATGATGCAAATGAAGTGCAGTATCACTAGTGAGCATGAAATTCATATTAAAATTATTTTCTGTCAAGCTTAGCATTGCAGCAGTTTCTAAAAATAAAAACCAAAGAAACTGTGGATGCTGTAAGTCAGAAACAAAAACCGAAATTGCTGGGTCTGGCAGAATCTGTGGAAAGAGTTAATTTCAGAGTTAATCTTTCGGATCCAATTACCCTTCCTTGCAGCATTTCCTGGTCTCTTGTATCGCTGCTGAAATATTCAAATCCATCCCAAGATTTATCTTTGTGAAAATGTACCGCTTCTTCTGATTTAACAATCATTCCACTGCAAGTGGACATTGTCCTCCTATTTTAAAGACAGAGTAAACCATGGCTGTTTCAGTGCTTTTTCTTTTCATTTAAGGACATAGAAAGGCTCACATGATAAGCATAAGTTTATTTAAATTAGCAACCCAAATTACACTTAGCCAGTGGGTGCTGTGACCTTAGTGCTATTTTCAAATGTATTGCCAGAAAGCCTCATTGTAACTTTTAATATTTTCTGTGAGGTTTTCTTGCAGGAGACCAATGAAAATTCAAGCCAAAAAACATATGCGAAGCATCTTATAAATGTTTGTGAACCAAAATGATTATTCAGAGGTTTGAAAAGAGGAAACAGAGGGTGCTTATAAATGGATATTACTCAGGCTTGGGAACAGTGGTTTTTGAGCTCTCACAGGGATAAGGCTGATACCTTTGCTAATAGTAGTCTTCATAAATCACCTGGAGGAGAAGCTTGTGAGCTGAATAGTTGCAGCTGCTGATGCTACAGAATTGTATCAGAAGCTGAATTATGTTTTACGGAGCTCTAGATTATTCAGAGATTGGGAAAGACTTAAAACCTTGGTTAAGGATTGACAGTTATATTAAATAATAATTGGAATATGATTGAACAAATACTCAAGGTAATCTTGATACTGAAAGGTACCACTTTACAAGTGAATAATGTAATTATTTTTTCGGTGAATTATATCAATGAAATACTGCAAACTCTTGTTTTATACATTTATATGACTTAGGGTCAAGCCATTTGTGACATAATCCTGACAAATTGATTTCCAAATTGTCGCATTATATCCTGACCCAAATTATATCCTCTTTAACAACAGTATGAAATATTTTTTTCAATGCAGTGAGATAACAGAAGCATACACAATGGGATTTGACACGACCTGAATACAGCTGGGAAAGCTAAAAGTGTGTTTGACCTTGAAACAATAAATCAAATCACGAGCAGAATGGAGAATAGCATAGTTTAAAACCACCCACTCTCCTAATTATATTTCATTATGGTATGATGTACCTGTTTGGTTCTGGTTTGCCTTTCTGACATTTTATTGCCTCACAATCAGAACATATTTTCCTTTACCTCCACTAACTGCTTTCATTATGGCACCAGTGTTCTTCATGCAGCTGTAGCTGAAGCATCAAGAAGGGGATTGTTGTTTCACATTGTATGACAACGACCACAATAACGTTACATCTTCCCAAATAAAAGAAAATTTCTTGGTGCTTTGAAGGGGAGATCTGGAACGATGAATAAAAAAAAAGCTGTTAGTTGGTGTAGGGGTGTGCTTAGGCAGAATTGACAAAATTGTCTTTGGAAAATAGTCACAGAACCACAGTAGGCACAGTGGTTAGCACTGTTGCCTCACAGCGCCGGGTTCAATTCCCACCTCAGGCAACTGACTGTGTGGAGGTACTCCGGTTTCCTCCCACAGTCCAAAACTATGCAGGTGAGGTGATTTGGCCATGCTAAATTGCCTGTAGTGTTAGGTGAAGGAGTAAATGTAGGGGAAGGAGTCTGGGTGGGTTGTACTTCGGCGGGTCGGTGTAGACTTGTTAGACCAAAGGGCCTGTTTCTACACTGTAAGTAATCTAATCTAATCTAAAAAAAAGTAGAAAGCAGATCATAATTGGTAAGAGTCTGACTTATCAGAGAAAAGGAAATATGCACTAGTTCAGAGTCAGAGGGTACAGGCTGACACCTTTAGCTGGTAAAGAACATTTAATTGGGGTAAGGTTGTGAAGGGAATGGATTAGGAATATAAGGACCTTGATGTTGATTTGCTGGAGAAAAGACCAGAACTCATGGACACAAATGATTCCAGACAAATTGGCACCTCTGCCTTCACGATCTCTCCTGAAAAGAAACCAAGGACAACATAACCTTGTTAAAGGGGCAGTATCATCACGCTTAACATCTGCTGTTGGGAAATTAGCAGTGTCTACAATTAAAATTAAGGTGAATAAGCACTTTGAACATTTTCAGCTGATCAGTGAGAGCCAACATGGATTTAGAAGGAAGAAGCCTCACAATCTGACTTGACGTTTTGGAGAGTTGACTAAAACAGTGAAATGGGAATGTCCATGGGTGTTTTTTAAAGTAGACATCCAAAAGGCATTTGTTGAAGTCTCTTATAAAAAATATCTTATCTGAAGTTGAAGTTCATTACATTGAAGACAAGTTATTGATTTGTATCATTGATAGTTACAGGTAAGGTGCCGGAAGACTGGAGGTTGGCTAACGTGAAGAAAGGTAGTAAGGAAAAGGCAGGGAACTATACACCAGTGAGCCTGACATCAGTAGTGGGCAAATTGTTGGAAGGATTCCTGAGGGACAGGATTTACATGCATTTGGAAAGGCAAGGACTGATTAGGGATAGTCAACATGGCTTTGTGCATGGGAAATCATGTCTCACAAACTTGATTGAGTTTTTTTAACAGATAACAAAGAGGATTGATGAGGGCAGAGCAGTTGACATGATCTAAATGAACTTCAGTAAGACGTTCGGCAAGGTTCCTGATGGGAGACTGGTTAACAAGGTTAGATCTCATGGAATACAGGGAGAACTAGCCATTTGGATACAGAACTGGCTCAAAGGTAGAAAACAGAGGGTGGTAGTGGAGGGTTGTTTTTCAGAATGGAGGCCTGTGACCAGTGGAGTGCCACAAGGATCGGTACTGGGTCCACTATTTTTCATCATTTATAGAAATTACTTGGATGTGAGCATAAGAGGTATAGTTAGTAAGTTTGCAGATGACACCAAAATTGGAGGTGTAGTGGACAGCAAAGGTTACCTCAGATTACAACGGGATCTTGATCAGACGGGCCAATGGGCTAAGGAATGGCAGATGCAGTTTAATTTAGATAAATGCAAGGTGCTGCATTTTGGAAAAGCAAATCAAGGTAGGACTTACATACTTAATGGTAAAGTCCTAGGGAGTGTTGCTAAACAAAGAGACCTTGGAGTGCAAGTTCATAGTTCCTTGAAAGTGGAGTCGCAGGTAGATAGGATAATGAAGAAAACATTTGGTGTGCTTTCCTTTATTGGTCAGAGCAATGAGTACAGGAGTTGCATGGTTATGTTGCGGCTGTACAGGACATTGGTTAGCCCACATTTGGAATATTGCGTGCAATTCTGGTCTCCTTCCTATCAGAAAGATGTTGCGAAAATTGAAAGGGTTCAGAAAAGATTTTAAAAGATGTTGCCAGGGTTGGAGGATTTGAGCTATAAGGAGGGGCTGAATAGGCTGGGGCTGTTTTCCCTGGAGCATCGGAAGCTGAGGGATGATGTTATAGAAGTTCATAAAATCATGAGAAGCATGGATAGGATAAATAGACAGTCTTTTCCCTGGGGTGGGGGAGTCCAGATTTAGAGGACATAGGTTTAGGGTGAGAGGGAAAATATATAAAAGGGACCTAAGGGGCAACTTCTTCATGCAGAGGGTGGTGCATGTATGGAACGAGCTGCCAGAGGAAGTGGTGGAGGCTGATACAATTGCAGCATTTAAAAGGCATCTGGATGGGCATATGAATAGGAAGGGTTTAGAGGGATATGGACCAAGTACTGGCAAATGCGACTAGATTAAGTTAGGATAACTGGTTGGCATGGACAAGCTGGACCAAAGGGTGTGTTTCTGTGCTGTACATCTCTATAACTCTATGACTTGACGAAGAAAGTAGTTGAGCAGCAAAAGTCAGAAAGCATTGATAATGGACAGGTATTTAATTGGCAGTTAGGGAGTAGCAGTTTCCAATAAAGATCTGTGTTGTGGTCTGAAATATTCACTATGTTTCTTAATGATTTGGACAATGGGAAAGAAACCCTTATATCTGCATTTGTTTCACTGTTGATGCACAGGATTGTAAGCAGCATTTACCGGAAGGCATAAAGTTACAAAGAATGTACTGATAAATTAAATGAAGAAGTAAAGCTAAAGCAAATGGATTTCAATCACGAAAATGTGAGGGCATCCACTTTGGACCTAAAAAGGACACAAGAGAATGCTTGCAAAGTATTAAGAGTTTGTCACTGTGGATGTCCAAAATAACTTGGGTCCAAGCATTTAAGTCATTAGAATTTAATTATTTGCTACAGCGAATGATTATAAAGGTTAATTGAATACTGGACATTGTAGTTGAGAGTGTGGTGCTGGAAAAACACAGCAGATCAGGCAGCATCTGAGGAGCTGGAGAGCTGACACTTTGGGTATAAGCGCATCATCAGGAATGCGGCTTGTGGGCCGAGGAGTTGTCGGGCTGTGAGATAAAGATCCACAGGACTAAAATAGAAGAGGATGAAAGTCATGGCTCAGTGCTGAAAAGCCTTGATTAGACAGTCACCTAGAGTGCTGTGATGAGCTTTGAGTACTACATGAGGAAGAATCTATTGACCTTAGAGAGAATGCAGCTTAGGTTTATCAGAATGAAAACTCAACACCAAATTTAAAATAAGAGATGAGATGACACAAATTAAGCTTCCATGTTCTGTAATTTAGCAGGTCAAGGGATGATTTAATCAAAGTTTTCAAGATATTATGTGGAACAGGCAGGGGAGATATCGGCAAACTATTTCTGCTGGTTGGATAGTCTAGAACCAGGAGGCATATCTTAAAACTAACATCCAGATCTTTCAGAGGTGAAATGAGAAAGCATTACTACATAAAGTGTAATAAAATTTTGGAACTTTCTTCTGACCAATTGTCAGTGTTAAAATTTGAAACTGACAGATTTTTGTTAGCAGAATATATTTAGGGCAGATTGCAAATAGTACAGAAGTTTGAAGAAGTGGACTGGTTAAGCTTGAGGTAAAGAGAAGTGGGGCAATGGCAGTGGTTCTGAAAGAAATGTGATCTAGTAACAATAAGTGCAAAGAGGTTTGATGTGGGACCATACAACAGAAACTTCATAAGCATCAGTTTGATTCATAAACAATTAAAACAATTAGATTCATGAAAGAGAGACTTCTTAGGAGAACTTAGAGACTTATTAGGAGAAAAAGCTGACAATTGTTGGAGAGTGGCTATTTGGAAGTGAGCTGGAGGTTTGGACAAATAGAGAAGATAGTAGTATTATGTGAGTAAACCAATAAAAGCCTGAAGTCAAGTGCTGCACATTATCTTCCATAGCAGTTTCTGCATAAAGTGTATGACATGTTGATGGGAAAAACAGTCACATATGAGGGCTACGTTTTGAAGAAATGCAGGGTGTCAATATACTATTTCTTGATTAGATCAGGTTACAAACCGGGAGAATGATGGAATTTGCTTTTGTCGAAGGGAATAGATGGTTCAAAAATGCCTGTTTGAACATTTGCTGTGTATTTATGTGTTCTTATAGCTGGCCATAGGTTTCACTCTTGTCTAAACGATCAAAATGACTGATAGAGTTTTTAATTCTTCATAATGGATGCTGGTGTAGTAGTGACAAACAATATATAAATTATAGTTTAAAACTGTAGTCAATATTCATCTTGTACCTCTTAAAACCCATTTTGAAATGATAGATTCCACTTCTTTCAGAACTATTGCCACTGACCCATTTGTTTTATATCAGGAAACATTCATTTATTTTAAAAGAAACAAAACAGTTGACTGTCTGATAACTGAGCTGCCATGGTTGTGATTGTGTTGGACTGTAAATCTCTGGTTGTGTTTTTATGTATTCAAAGAAATTGTTACATTATTTCCTCTCAATGCCGCAATGGCAGGAATTGAGGCCTGTCAGAGTAGGAACTCTTCATTTACTTATATTCAGAGTTGTTGCAATACCCAAGGACCCGAATCTTCCTGATCTGTGTCAGAATGAATACATCCAACCCAGACCAGTCAAAAGAATACCAACTTACCCTCCTGCCTCATTTCACTATAATTTAATATGGAGCTACCATATTGGATTGGTGCATACTTCGATGTACAGTTTGTTCTCCAATAGCACGTTTCATTAATACAAATTAATACAAACAATTTACTAATTGGGGACACTGTTTCTACAGTGCGAAATTTCAAAACATGTACTGGTTATAATGCGATTCCAGACCCATTATTTTATATGGTGCTGCTATGACGCAATTTTCTTATAACTTGGGATTGCACAACAATGGAAAAAACCATGTTATAGCAGAACTGACAGTATCCGTACATCTTGGGTGTCTACACATACACTCTTTGAGGCTGCATCTGTTTGACTAGGTTACCATTCTTCTTGGTCATTTCACTTCCTAGTTTATCCTTATCCTTGAGTAAGGCTTTCTCACTTTCTCCTGGACTGTAACGTTCTTTATCGATGCTGATATAGTAACAAGTTGCTAAATATAGCTGTCTAGTGTAGGGTTTAATCTCTACTCTTTATTCACTTCCCTCCAGTGTTATATCTTCTATTCTACTCTGTTGATGCCAAAGTTACATCATGAGTTACACTATCATCACTTTCTTTTTTCATTATAATGCACCTCCCACAATTTTTCTGGACCAAGTTCTGATGCAGGGACCATCTTAACTCGAGTAGTGCAGCAATCATTGCAGGAAACCTCTAGTGAGTTGTTCTAAATTATCTGCCTCTTGTTATAGCACTCACTGTCATATTACAGTAAGTAAGCACAGTTTAATAGTTGTAAGGCCGCTTTGATACACTGCTGTAGGAAAGTAGGTATATAAGGTAAGTGAGTGAGGTGGTAGGGTGGCAGGTGGGTGAAGCGTAGCAGTAGCATGACAGGACAGGTTGGCAGTTGAGAGTGTGGTGCAGGAAAAGCATAGCAGATCAGGCAGCATCCGACGAGTAGGAGAATCAACATTTCTGGCATAAACCCTTCATCGGGAATGAGCAGTTGGATGGGTAAATGGAGAGGGGGACGCAGGTGGGTGAGTAAAGGGTGAGGGTGGATGTGTAAATGGAAAGGGTGGCTGGTGGATGGAAAACATGGCAGGGTAGCTAATGTAGTAATATAACCAGAGAAAAGATAAGGAGGTAGGATGGTTCAGGATGGGTGGGATTCAGGTGGGATGGATGTTAGGCTGAGGTAAGGGTCATGTGTCAAGGAGGTGTTTCAGTATGAGTGATTGAGGGTCAGTTTCATTGTTACCCAAGAGGTAAAGCAACTTTTATTCCCCCTCCAACCTTTCCTGGGTAACACTCCAGAAACCAGAGTTGGAGACATTTTCAGAGGTTTTTGGACAATGGGTAAGAGCCCACTGGATGTTCAAACTTCCTAAACAATTCCCAGATAGTTGATACTTGCAAGGTGTCCCATTGTGCATGTGTCAAGCTAAGACCAGTTCCCAGTCATCCAGAGACTGGGAAATCTGGATCAGTTGTCCCTGCTGGTACTGAGATAATGGTGGAATCCAGTTGGTTGTACTAGCATCACACTCCACTGGAATATTATTGAGCAGAAAGTGAAGAAAGTAAAGATTGTTGAGGGGAGAAATGGAGGGCCTGAGATGATCACAGAGCGCAACCAAGTTGGGAAGAATGCCAGCAAAGGGAAATGGAAAATGGATTTCAGTGGAGTGATAAGAGTCAAATAGAAGGAAGATTGCTAATTAGAAAGGAAATCAGAAAGGAAGCTGAAGTTGGAAACAGAGTTTTGGTATCAGAAAGGAAAGAAGGAGATGAAGTGTCAGTATTCAAGTGGGAATGTGAAAGGACATGTGCAAACCTGAAGTCCTGGAGTTAGTGCAGTGGGTTGGAAAAGGCGAAGGATGCTATTTGGAATTGAGGACAATGAGGGTGAGTGACCAACAGGGTTTGCATTTCTAAATGTATAAGAAATTTGATGGGATGAAGTGTAGCTGTGAATTGATTAATCATCGTTTGTGAACAGAGCTGGATATGACAGAATGACTGACATGGAAACATTTGGGTAGACGTTGACTCAGTAAATCTACTGGAAATGGAATGAAGTGTTCACATGTGGGATTTCCAGGGTGAGAAATTGGATGGTTACATCTCAATGAAATTCCATTCCACTGCAAGTCACCAGTCTCACCTCAGTCTCATCAAAGCTCCCGAGTGGAATGTCTGTTCTGTGATACAAGTCTAAAGGTTAAGTGGCAATGCCTGTGTGCCAGGGGTGTTCTTGAATCATTAATCTTTGGAATCAGGTCAACGTTTCTGAAGCTGGTGCCAGCTTCTGCTCAACTTCTACTTTGGCAGGTTTGTTCCAGTTAAAGAGAATGACATGATAATTTGCAGGTATATACATAGAATATGAGAAATACAATCTAAAATCAGGAGTAGGGAATCAGTCCCTCGAGACTGCTCAGCCATTTGGTATGATCATGATTAATCTCATTTTGGCCTAAACCCCACTTTCCTGCTCACTCCCTACAACCCATATCTGTGTGTGTTGGAGATTGGATGATCAAAAGGAAATAAATCAAATTGGCCACACCGAGCTGGCATAAATACATCTCTGCCAAAAAATTGTACATTGGCAACTTTTTCATTTCAATTTAGAATTGTGGAGCCCAGTCTGATTTTCTGTTAAATTTGAAGGGCCAATGACCATGGAGTGAAAAAAAATACAATTTCTATACTGATGCTTCAAGAGAGTGAAGTTCTTCATCATCATTGCTAAAGTGGAATATTTCCCAGATTAGTTGAATGGTTTGGTGAGCAAGTATGATTAAAGGTGTTCATGTTCAATGATGGTGCTGAAACGGATGATGAAATGGCACATTGATTACATATGGTCTTATGTAACATTTTGCTGCATCAGGTTTAGAGGCTCTTTAATTGTAGTGAAGTCAGAGATGTCAAAATGAACAGTACATGAGCACTTCTGTTTTGTTTCTGAACCTATCCCTAAGTGAAGTATTAAAGGAAGACAATTATGACATTTCAAGTGATGAATAAAGGTTGTAATTTCTGTTTTCAATTCATCTTACATTTGAGATTTCCACGTAGTTATATTTTATATAACTTCTTTCCATTTATCTTGCAATTACAACAGGATTACATCCTTTCAAAGATGTCTTTGTGTCCTTAACAATCCTTGACAAAGGGACAGTTATTAATTAAATGACATGGTGTATGTATGTAATCAGAGGGGTTCTTTTTTAAATGGTAATGCTGAAATTAAGACCATGCATGGATTACACTTAGGTTCATGCCCCATTATAGGGGGATGTAGGCTTTGGTAAATGCCCAATACAGCTGGATCGATTTGTGCAATGCTCAAGCATTTACTTTTTGAGAAGAAAGACCGATGCTCTCCTACGCTCATGCATCTTCTGGTGGCCATCCACAATATAGAAGGAGATAGACCTGGGAGCAGATGCATCATCAAATGGTAGAAAAGAAAGTTGGCGAAGGAAAAAAAGTGAACAACAGGGAAGACCTGTTTGCTCGAGCTTCGGGGGGGGCACAAATTTAAGGTGATTGGGAGAAGGAATAGTAGGAACATGAGGAAAAACCTTTTCACCCAGAGGGTGGTGGTTGTCTGCAATTCACTACCCAATCTGGTGGTTGAGGCAGAAAACTTAATCTGACCCTGAAGCACTGTAACATGAAAGGCTACAGAGCAGATGCTGGTAAGTGAAATTATAATGGCCAGCTTGTTTATATAGCCAGTGCAGCTATGATGGACTGAATGATCTCTGTCTGTAGAGCAACTTTTCTACAGATCCATCCTTCTAACAAGAGGTGAAAATATAAATGGAGAAAAAAACTGTTCAAAGTAACTCCAGCAATTACTGCAGATGATCTTTTAACACTATGATGGTGGGTGGAAAATAATTGTTTCGATTCTATTCTTGTATTATGGCTGAACATAATTTGCAATTTTCTATTTAATAAAAAAAAGCATGCAATGTATTAAAAAGCCAAAAGTTATATTTAAATGATTCCTGCAAAGGACTAATAATTATCTATCTCTGATAGCTGAGAGTGCCTGCAAAAAATGTTGTTAAATACATCATACAATCATCACATTACCAGTCTGAAGAAAAGTTGTGCAGTTTTGAAGTCTAAGTAAAACTTTCCTTTTTTTGTTATGATGAAAACCTGTATATGTATCTTTTCTTTGGCACTGAACAAGTCAGTAATCAATGACTGGTAACATGCATGAAACAAAAAGTTCAAGAGTTGCTAGGTGTCTGATTCACCTCCAATCGGGTGCTTTACCAATGAGGATCAATAGATGTGAAACTGGAAAGCAACAGCAGGTCAGACAGCATCAAGAAAGTCAACATTTTGGATCGAAACCCTTCATCAGGGACTTGACTTTCCTGCTCCTTGGTTGCTGTTGGATCTGTCGTGCTTTTCCAGCCTCATGCCTATTGACTCTTGCTTCTAGCATCTATAGTCCTTACTGTGTCTGAGTGTTTTACCAGTTTTGGTAATGCTTATGTTATGTCCCATAACATGGAGAATGCGATCTTTATGCCCTCACATATTGTGATGCAGAGATGATATGATGAGCGTGTCTCTTAAAGTCATACTGACCACAAGACACAAGCGAATAGGAGTAACATTCTCTTTAGCCCAGTAATAGGGAGAGGTCTTTGTAAGTGTTTGGTTCAGAAGTATTGGGAGTCACTGAAAAGGAGTTTATCAATCACGAACAAGGAGACAGACAGTCCAATGTTAGCTCAACTGCTGAAAATTCAACTGAACACACAGACTGTGTCCAGAAGGCTCAGTAAGCAGTTAAGAGCAGATGCATGTCTCTGCGATAGTAGACTCATGAAGAAGGACTCAGAAACCACCTGAGGAACAACAAAAGTCGAATGGTCACTGGCTTTGCATCAGGGAAAGATGTGAGGTGTTCAATGGTGGCCTTTAATGCTTCACTATTACTGAAGGAATGGGGTTTGAAAAGTTCATAGGCAGCATTTGCTTTATGTAACTAAGCAAGATTAGAACACAGGGCAAAATCCAGGAGAGGACTAGCTCAGTGAGGCGAGCTGTCAGTAAAGAGCAGGTGAATGAATACTGGACTCCAGAAGAGTGCAGACCCAGGAAAGGAGGATGATCAAACAGACCAGGAACAACCATTGAGGCAGTCCATGATGGAGTGATTCTTGAGAGTAGGTTTCATGACCAATCAACAAATGTGAAGATTAATAAGATTTGATGGTCCACTGTATCAATAACACTTGAGAGGAGTAGCTGGCAATCTGTGGTGAATAAGAATACAGATCCTTTTGGAATATAAAATAGAAGTTTGGGTGTTGCTGTGTTGCAGAGAATGTGCAAGGTATTTTTTTGTTTTAAAAAGCAACTCAAAGGTCAGAATTGGAACTGTGTGGTCTTCACTTATTGGTTACATAAGGTCATTTAACTTCTGTAGACTCTGGATTGAATACTCTCATGACAAAAGCTTGTACCCATTAGGTTAACATTGAAAGGCTGCTTAACAACAACATTCTGAATTTTCGAGCTCCAGACCTGTCATGGAACTGATAAGGGTGTTTGAATGCTGATGTCCAGAAAACCTGCAAGCAAAGACAGTCTCTCTGACTCTTTCTTACCCTCTGTCAGGAAACAAAAGCACTCAAAGACTCAGAAAAGAGTAACTTTTTAAATTCAAACAAATGACTAGGTCCAATTGATCAGTTGCCAAATTAAGGGTCTTCTGCCAATCTGCAATCAATGTGATGTAGAGGTGCTGGTGTTGGGCTGGGTGGACAAAGTTAAAAATCACACAACACCAGGCTATAGTCCCAACAGGTTTATTTTGAAGTTCAAGGATCAATGCTCTGAAAGCTTGTACTTACAAATAAACCTGTTGGATTATAATCTGGTGTTGTGTGATTTTTAACTCTGCAATCAACAAGCAGCTCAAAATGGAAAAGGAATTTTAAAAAGCATGAAAGGGAAAGGGAATTTAAAATGTAAGAGATTGACAAAAAAGTGAAAGAAAAGGAATGTGCACTTTAAAGAGAAGTAAAGGAATGAGAAGGAGATTTTTAAGAGACTACAGTTTAAATTGCAAAGGAAAAGTGAGAAGAGGCATGGCTGAGAAGGAGAAAGAAAATGAAAGAAAGAAAATACTGGCTTGGAAGGCTACGGTTAGAAAACAAGGCCTCAGATATAGAAAAAGGCTCTGATAAGGAAAAGCTTAGACAAAATCTAAAATCCAGTAAGGAAATGGTTTAATTTATAGGGACTCCACCAAACTTTGAGGAAAAGGATATGGAATAATTCTTGACGATGAATGAAAAAGTAGCAAAATATATGAAGTGGCTGAAGGAAAACCAGACACTGTCAATTCAGAGCTGGTTGACAGGTTGAGCGATGTGATTTATGCATCAGAGTTCTATGGATTATGATACAGTTAGAGGGGCTATTCCATTTGTTTCTGAGTCGTTTCTGAAGCATACAGGTAAAAGTTTTGAAACTTAAGGAAACAGTGCAGACAAATGTATATTGAAATTGAAACGTTAAAGCAAAATTCTTTTGGCCAATGGACATATGTATTAGGAGTGAATACCATAGATGAAGCTTTCAGAGAAATGATTCTCTTGGAGGAATTTAAAAATTCATTACTTTTAGTAATTAGAACTCATACTGAGGACTGGAAGGCTGCAATAGTGGGACAACCACCATTGCTAACTGAGAATTATGAGCTGATCCATTCCATAAACTGAAGAACAATAGAGGAAGAAGAGTGAAAGGAAGACAATTAGAGGAGATAGCTAGGCATGCTCCAGGAATTCTTCTTCGAATTCCAGGTGCTGAGGGTTGAAGTGTGTATCATAGGCCTAAGTGTTCCCATTGTAACAAAGTGGCACACTTTTGATCTGAATTCTGAGTTGTGTGGAAAAGTCAGGGACTTACTGCGGTCCCATAAGACTGAGTCCAAAAAAGGAATTCATGTGGAAAACACTATGGATCAATTTAGAGGTTTGATGACAACTGTCAGATTAACCATAGATACGGTTATGAATGCAGGAGAGGTAAATAAGGTGAATAGATGAGAGATATAGGATTTTTGTTGAAAGGAGAAGTCACCCTTATTATTCAAATGATACAGCAACCCATAACTATATGAAGGAATAAAGGAGCTTCTTGATCTCTTATGTTGGAGAAATATATCAGTTTTCCTCCAGAGTCCATTGAAAGCCAAAATTTTAATAAATAGAATAAGTGAATACCTGTTCTGTTCCACACATAGAATGTAATTGAAGGCCTGGAGCAACAAAAGTAGAAGTGGTTCAAAAATTTCCTCTGAACAGAGTTGACTTGGTCTTAGATAACAATTTGGCCAGTCTGAAAGTTAATTGCAGAGAGTCTGAGATGGAATACAAGTTTCAGTTATTTTGCCATCATGTTGGGTGACTAGAGTTATGGCTAAATAAAGTCCACCATCATAAGTCAAAGAAATACCACAAAAATTGGTAGAGTAGTCAAAACTTTATTTAAGGATAAGGATAATTTACAAGAAACCTTGAGGCTCAGAAAATAGAGCCAGGGTCAAGTAAGTTAACACAATCAGCATACATTAAAGCTGAGGTTCAAGGAACGTCTGTGTATTATTTTGTTAAAAGTGGAGTTCTGATGACAAAGTGGAGATGTCTTCAGAGATCTGCAGCTGAGGAATAAACAGATGCTCATCAGATAGTAGTACCACAATGATATCGTACGGAGATCAGGAGCAACACATAAAATGTTGACAGTGCGATAGTAGGAATTTGGAAAACATAAGCATCAATGAACAGGCATTTTATTCGGCCAAGAATTCATAAGGAGGTTTTGCAGTTCTATAAAACATGCCATACACGCTATGTAGTAAGAAAACCTCCACATGAAATCAAACTGGCTCCTTTCATACCAGCTCTTGAAGAACTGTTCAGTCAAGCGTTAGAGTGCTGTGAGCAGGCAGATTAAAAATAACGCAGGAACATTTAAAAGCTTCACAGGCAAAGGTGAAAGAACAGGCAGACAAACGTGCTGCAGCTACAGCATTTCAAATAGGATACCAAGTGTTAGTGCTGTTACCTTTACAAGATGAACCTCTGAATGTGAGATTGAGTGGTTTGTACAAGTTAATTAAGAAGGTTCGTAAAATTACATCTTTAAATACACCAGATCGCAAAAGAGAAGAAATGATTATGTCACATAACCACAGTAAAGCGGAATCATTGAGAGAGGAAAATAATAAAGCACAACTACGTCAAACCGTAAAGATAGTAAGAGTGAGGGTAAAGGAGGGGTAGACAGTTTACAAAGTGAATTCCCTATACTCCTATTATGCAATATTTAAATACTGGAATACTTATCTCATTCCCAAAATCAGATGGGAAATCATGACATTGCTGGGGATTTCTTTTTGCCAGAAATTTGTGCCTCGCTTCAATACTGTAGCTGCCACCTGTAACAGATATGTTGCGGAAACAGTCAAAGGTAATACGGTCAAAAGAATTCCAAACAGTTATTCAGAAGCTGAAAGCAATCCTCATGAATAACTTAGCATTGGCTGTCCTTGACTTTACTAAATCTTTCAACAAAACAATTGATGCTAATGTCTTGAGGGTGGTGTGGTCTTATTGCAAAATTATGATTTGGGAATAGAGAGGTCAGTGGGGTCCTTTTCCAAGTAATTAAATAAGTATCTAAAGATGTATCAGAAAAAGTTTTCTTCAGCAACAAAGAAGACTTGGAGATTGTTCCTGGCTCTTAAACATTTTGAAGTTTGAAAGATTTCAGTGAATGTTTTATTTATTGTAACTTTTATCTTACAATGAATAATACAGTAAAGTACAGTGAAAAGTTCAGTAGATGCTAGAAGCCAGTGCCATTTTGAATAGTTTAAGAATAAAAAAGGATGAATAACTGAAAGAGAGTCCTGAGCCCTGAGCTGATTTACCAACGACACCTGCACTTGCATCCTACCTCCACCACCTCACCACGCCTTCACCAAATGCACCAGGAGTTAGCATTCTTTAGGTGCCATCTCTTTGCCTCTGGGCCCCACCTCACTGATGCCACCATCGATGCCGATGCCACAGCAACTGCCGCCTCTCCAATGCCAACAGTCCCCGCTCTGGGCCTACTGCAACCAGGAATCCCTGTCTCCACTGCCAGACCAGGTCACCACCGCTATCGCACCAAGAGTCCTGCTCCAGCCAGCCTCCTCCAAGATGTTGCTTTGCAAGTGCCATCATCTTGAAAAGTCCGCTACCCCTTCCGATCGCTGGGAGCCGCCATTGCCGCTACAGCCAGCCCTGAATGCCAGGAGGACGGCTCCACAACTGCTGCCTCCTGCCGATATCACCTCCAGTCACCGTGGGGAGCTGTGTCTGCCATCGCATCCTCTGTTCAACAAGAGGAGCTGTCATTGCGCACATGGCCTGTTGCAGCTGCCGTGTCGATGCCTCTGACTAACCCACTGCAAATGGCTCCAAAGAAAAGGAAAGCAAAAGAAAAAAATGAAAGTAAAAGAGCAGAAGTATAAAGAAAGAAAAAGAAGAAGGAAATCATGCAGAAACAGCTGATCATTGGGCAAAAGCCTACATGCGGCCCTGCTACTCTGCCGCTATCTTGATAAGTAGGTTTATGTCTACCACAAGCACAAAGGAATGCTAATATACACTTAAGAGACTCCTTTCATCCATGGTAAGAAAAAAATTCAAATTCCAAGTGCAAGATTATTTTGCTTGAGTTGTTAATCCATCCTTGCAACATAAGCATTATTCATAATACAGGAAAAGATAATATTGCTGATGGAATATTTAGAATATAATGATGGTGGAAGATGTTGAAAATTTAAGAAAAGATGACAGATAAATGCATAAATCCTGCATAAGAATCAATGAGGGTGTATTAATGTGCTTTTTCGATATTTTGTTTCATAAATGTTGTGTTTCCCTTGTGATAAAACACTTTTAGAAATGACATTTCATCTCTTCAAGAGGTGTATCAAAATGACAAGTTTTTTGGGGGATATAAATTGGGAAGAATAGAAGTTTGAATGCTTCTGTGTTGCAGAAAATGCATCAGGTGGGTATTTTTCACAACTCGATGTTTTAAATATTTGAAGTTCAGAAATACTGCTCAATAAATTGTATTGGAGTCAACATTTCAGAACCCACAGGGTGACTTAGTGGTAAAGAAAAAGGCACATTATCCTTTGTAGAACAAATGAGAGTTGGGGAAATGGAAATGGTCTGGGCAGAGGTAAGCTACTCATTTTTGTATTTTCAATTCAGAGAGTTAAATATAGCACACTTTCATTTATTACCCAGGCGCATCTTTACAGAAATCCAGGCACAAATTATCTTGAAAAAAAATCAGTTGACTGTGACCATTAATTGAATGGCTGTCAATCATTTTCATCATTTCTGAAGGAATACACTGTATTTGAAATTGTCTGCTAAATGAAAATCTTTTCATGTTATATGAAGCCCTTGGAATTCAAGCAGATACTTAAATGGTTTTGCAGATATTGGGAATAATGATGGCTTCTTTGGCTTTTTCCCATATAATAATAAATCATGCATTTGACCCATGTCTGTGGAGTCCTACCTTTTGAGGGAATTTAACCTTTAACAAATTTCATCCCGAGGATAAAATACTATGACCAGGATTTTGCGCTGATGACAATCAAATCACCAGTTGTTGCTGTCACTGTGCACTTTAACTAAGAGTAATTTCTAGACTCCACAATGTTGTCTAGTTCATTAATGTTAATTGTGGACAAGTCAGATCCCAGAGTGAAATCTGATTTGATTGACCCTAACTTTTATACAGCTTAATTGTGAGGTCTTGAATACATTCACAAGAATGTGCAAGTATACTTTAAACACAAAGGGTAAAATATTAAATGTTAAAGAAAAACATGGAATACATTACACTGACAAAGAAAATTGCAAAGATTGATGTACAATCACACAGCAAATAGATTCAAACTGACACTATTCCTTTTGTCTCAGAAATATCCTTAAAAACCCCAGTGAGAATTCACCATCATCTCCACATTAAAGCTTCCTGCACAGCCTGGTACAGCTGCAGCCAGTTTCCTTACTGCAAATTCCTGCACATTCTCTAGATGCTTTTTATCATCAAGAATTTCTCACTGAAACACCTGAGACACAATACAAATTGAATTCACAATTATTTTAAATTCAGAGCAAATACTAGTTTGCTAAACTCATTGCTTAGTATTATTGCAGGATCTTTCACCATAGGCTTGAATATTACCATTTTCAATTAAAGAGTAGAATCTTGTAGAGTCCAGAACATTGTGGACTATGGTGGAAAATGTGGCAGAATCAGAAGTCCACTGAGGCCTATCTCAACATCCAGAACACTTGCAGTATCTCCCTTGTTGGGTCTCAAACAATAGATTATAGGTATAGAGTGAGACAAGGCAGGATCAAAACTGAAATGAGGAGAAACTACTTCTCTCAGAGAGTTATCGATCTGCGGAACTCACTGCCCCGGAGTGCAATGGAGGTAGAATCAATCAACAGATTAAAGAAAGAAACAGATGAAAAGCGGGATAAAGGGTTATGGGGAGTGAGCAGGAGAGTGGATTTGAGACCAGGATAAGATCAGCCATGAACACGTTAAATGATGGAGCGGCCTCAAAAGGCCGAATTGCCTATTCTTGATGCTAATTCCTATGTTAAGGAAGCTCCACACGTTGGGCTGATATTCTCATTAGGCAGCAGTGAGTTGTCAATTAAGGGGGTTTATTGCTTGTTAGCATCTTATTAACTGAACATTGCACCTCATTAATAAGCAGCTTCCTAATCTACCATCTGCCATGAACAAGCTCAACGTTGAGAATTATTAACATGGAAATGAAAGCGGATCCCAGGCAACTTTGGATCACAGGTGGCTGCACAGAACCTCCACACTGCTCACCATGCAACAACATCCCAGGGCACGATCCATGGCACCATCTGCATTCAGCCCTCATCCATGAACATTAGTGGTATACATTCATTGCCAACCTCTCAGGATCCTCATGGCATGACTCCAATCCAGTTTCAGAATGCAGGGGACATTTTGTGGCTCACAAAATCCTAATTGTATTTCACTTCGGTATTAAGAAAACACGGACTAAAGTACTAAAGCATTTCTGCTGGCCAGATTACCATGAAGATGTGGTGAAATTTTGCCAAGCATGCTACATATCAGATAGTGGGGAAACCACTATCTTTACTTTTGAAACCAGCTTTTGAAGAACTGTTAGCAGGCCGTTCACAGCTTGTTAGAACTTCTACCAAAAATCAGGAGTGGGAATCAATGTCCACAACAACAACAATGGCTATTGCAAAAAGGTAACCTGAAATAGTGTCTCTTGGGAAGGTACAGCCAAAATGGTACTGGAGAAATCAGTTCAATGTTTTGGAAGATATGAATAATCCAAAGAAATGCAATCAGATCAAGGTTCAGGTTTTATGTCCCAAGTATCTGAACTTTACAAAAAGATCTGTGGCCATGAGGATCCTGGGGCACATGCAGAGTCAGAATAATGCAGAAGTCTGTAGTAATAATAAATAATGGAAGCAGGAGGGTTACAAACTCTCATAAAATCCTGTAATACAACCAAAAATTGAGTTTTGCAACCATTTAACTGTTTCTTTTACTCCAAGTTTTTTTTAGTCAAATCATTGTGGCAGTTTTTTACTTACTCTCTCTGTCTTTGTCTCTGTCTTTGTCTGTCTGTCTGTCTCTCTCTCTCTATGTTTATATGTTTGCATTCCCATTTCTCTTTTTTTCCTTTCCCCTGCCTTGCCAATTTAATTTTTTTTAAATTTCCATTTCTCTTCTCTCTTTTTTCCTCCAGTTGTAGCTAATGCTAGCTGTGATGCATCAATTCCTGGATTTTCTCCTTTGAGTTTTAAATGCTGGGTAAACACTTTAATCACATCATCCGTACAAGATCTTTCTTCAATTTTTTCCATTAGCACTTTCAGTGTCAAAGATTTGAAACGATTTACGATTACACCTTCTACTTTCAAAGCCATTAGTCAACATAGTCAAATCATGTTGGAATTCCAATCCACCCAACATACTTCACTGAAACTCTTGAACCTCTGGCCAGCACCTCCATGCATACATTTTCTTAAGGATTCACAGATCTATCAAAAATTTCAGGATTTCCAAAGTGGACATACACTCCAGTTTGTTAGGATACCAGTTAATGTTAACACCTAGCTTCATCCCTAATTTTGGTGTTTCTCTAACTCTGGAGGTGTTTTACTGAATGCATTCACAAGATACTTCAAGTATACTTCTAAAACATGGAATAAAATGTTTACTAAATAAGGGAGAAAATAAACTACATGACATTGACAAAAAGGCTGAAAAATTTCAGTGCATACACCTGCAAAAGATTCCAACTCTCACTATTAAATTTATTTCAGCAAAACTTTTGCAAATAGAAAACCTTTGTGCAAGCTCCCCATTATCTCCACACTAAAACTTCTTGTTCAGTTGGTACAGTTGCAACCAGTTTCCTTCTGATGAATATATTTGCATGCAGAGATGTTCTTGTGGTACAGTGCTTGTGTCCTTATCTCTGAGCCAGGAGACCTCAGTTCAAGTCCCACCTCTTCAGAGGCAAGTAATAATATTCATGAACAGGTTAATTAGAAAATATTTACCTGTGCAATTGCTAGATGTTTCTTTTCATCTGGTATCTCTCCCTGAGAAACTTACTACAAACTAAGCTCTCTATTAATTTACCTTCAGTGTGAACAAGCAAGTTCTCTAAATTCAGATTTTAGCAATATTACAGCATTTCCTACGAGACTGTATAACCCTCCTGCTTCAACTCTTTGGTAGCTCCACAGATTTCTGCATTGTTCTGTCTCTGTGTGTGTCCCTAGATGCCATTGCTAGGCAACTCCACAGTTTTGTTCCTACTGTTTTTGTGCACTGAATCCCATCTTATTACTTCAAGACTTGTAAAATCACATTAAAAATGCATTTATACAAACAGGACTCCAGATCTTTTGGTGTCAAGCTCACAAAACCAACTCTAAAACTGAAACTAAAACAATTTCTCTCCCCTTGTAACACAAATAATACAACATAGAATTGAAACCTAAAGTTATACATTGTACCCAACAACAGAATAATGGAGGAATCCAGAATCACTGTCCATGATTCCATATTTCTTCTGAGGTGAGGACCTCCAGATTACAATCAATGGAAATGGTTAGAACTCCCATTCCTGTGCTAATGATTAGATTAGATTAGATTCCCGACAGCGTGGAAACAGGCCCTTTGGCCCAACCAGTCCATACCAACCCTCTGAAGAGTAATCCACCCAGACCAATTTCCCTCTGACTAATGCACCTAGCACTATGGGCAATTTAGCCTAGCCAATTCACCTAATCTGCACATCTTTGGACTGTGGGAGGAAACCAGAACACCCGGAGGAAACCCATGCAGACACAGGGAGAATGTGCAAACTCCACAGAGACAGTCACCCGAGACTAGAATCGAACCTGGGACTCTGCTGCTGTGAGGCAGCAGTGCTAACCACTGAGCCACTGTGCCTCTCCGATGTGGGGTTAAAAACAGTTGGGGCAAGTTAGACATTGTTGAACAAGACACAACGCTTAAATTCTTAAGATTAGTGTGCAACATTTAGATCAGAGGTGATTCTAAGAAGCTGGAGTCAATTTACTTGCATTGCAAAGGCCCATCAATGAAATCATATAATGTTTCAAAAATATTTCACGTGGTTAACCAAGTTGCTACCCATTGCTGCATGGAGTCCCAACATTGAGTAATTGTGAGTTTAGGTCAAGTGCTTGCAGGTCGGCAACCACAGCTCTCAGTCACCAATCGGTTTAATATGCATTAAACACTACTACAAATTATTTCAAAATATGCTGCATGATAGAAAGGAAGTGTTTGAAGACTGTAAAAGTTATTGGAACATTAGGTTTGAGGCTATCAAATATTTATTTGACCAGCACTTAATGAATGAATAATAATGGAAGAGGACTGGAGTCTGAATGTTCTAAGGTACAGGGTCAAAAATACTGTCACAGTTGATTATTCCCTGGGGAGAAAGTGAAAGTATTTCAATGTAGCCATCTTCTCCCTTTCAGTTCAGGTTTTACATAAATTTTTGGATGGAAAAGGATAATATTTCTTCCAAACTCTGATTCTAGTATTTTCATTTGCTTATTTCCCTGTCCCGGGATACATTTCTGAGCATTATTGATCTGAGGAGATCATAGCCAAGTAATCAAATCACTTCAATTTATATTCCAGAATATTAGTTACTCCCAGATGGATTAACAGTTTTCACATCTTCTGCAATTATTTATTCAGGATTTGTTGTGTTCAAACTGCACTGCATGTACAGCTGCCATATTTATAATATTTAGAAAACACATGAAAGAGTTATGTATGAGTGATATCCCTTCAATAAAATTTGAAATACAAAAAAAAAACTCCCTTGAGGCCGAAGCCCTTAAGTGATTCAATGTGGTGTTATTATAATGTTGCTGCTGTCAAACTGGACAGCCAGTTGGTATTTTAGATTCTCTCCAGATGAGAATGCACAGAATAACACTGTATTATGAGAATTATGTTTCCTCTCAGTGGTGCTATTTCATCGCAATAAAACTAAAAATAATGAGGCGAGTTCCAACCACTGCGATACCACACACAAATATTTGCAATTTATAGTTTTCTACCAACAGCTTTTTTTTAATATTCACAAATAAATTGCAGGGGGTAAAAAAAAAACTTGGACAGGCATGCAATTTCACAGGTGACAGAGAATTAATTGGGTAATTAATTGCCAACCCAGTGGAGAAGGGGAAGTGAGAGCAATCATCGAATCATACTGCACAGAAGTAGGCCATTCGGTCCATCTGTGCTGGCTGTCTGTTAGAGGAACCAATTCGTTTCCTCTCCACTCCTCTTTCCACACGGCCCTGCGTTTTCTGTTTCTTGTTCTGTTGAGATCCTGTCATTTATTGGAAGTATTCAAATCTTCCCATTAGCCAATGCATTCCATTAGAGACTTAACAATGGTACAAAATTTACAAAGTTCCCCAGTTTACTTGATTTTCAGACATAGGTTGATAGAAAACAAAAACAGATTTCTATGCTGAACAAGAATTACTTGATGTGAAAATAAATTAGACTCTTGCTACAGGTAACACTTATAAACCATTGACATATAACATTATTACTTAAAACACAAGTCTCCTTATAAACCTGTCTTAACCATACACAGACAGGCAAACAAATGGGGAAATCAGGTTAGTGGGTCATAGGGGGAAACTGGAAAGCTAGTTCAATCCGCTTTGTTCCCAGGTTGCAATGCTCTTTTATGTCTGTTCTGATGGCTACTATAATGCTTTGCAACCACATTTCCCTGGGTGTGTCTATTGGTTGGTGAGAAATACAGAGCAGCTGGTTTACTTATCAAATGTCTCTGACTTACCAATTAATAGTCAAAACTTACGCCAGGATACACCAGCTACAGGATAGATACATTGGTTTTCTTCAGGTTTAAATTAGATTTGATTGTGGAGAACAGCAATACTACTCCTGAGCTCAGAAGAACTGAACACTTCTCTCTCTCTCTCTAACTTGTACCCAACTTGAAACTGCTTAGTTACCTAAGAACCAATCACATCATTGTTGTTGGCAGGCAGAAGACCTTTGTCATCAATAACTGGTCACTAGTCCATAGACCAATCAACTTCTTGTTGTCAACCAGAGCTACAGTTGTACACCACCTCAGCTTCAAGACATATACAACTCAAACATCAACTACAGCTTGTTCAAACAATTCCTTACATGATGCTCAGCATGAAGGTTGGGTTAATTTCATTTCAAAGCATGATGCCACCCTTTCAAGCAATGGTTTTAAATCAGATCTTTCTCATTTCAATCCACAGATTTTAAAATGCAGAAAATAAAAAGACATGGTCCTTACAGAAAATCTATGGGCACCAGCCACATGCATCCCTCATCCACAGACTTTGATAGCTCAGGCTTGTCAACTCCATAACATCCTCATGGCTCCTCTCTGATCCATTGCAAGGGGCTGATGAAGGAGAGTCCTACATTGTCAGGTGCACCCAGCAACTAGTGTTGGAAGGCTGCTGCATGAATACTTTGTGCAGACAGACAGGCACCCAGCTCCTGGTTTGGATCAAACTGTATCTCAGGCTGCTCACTCCGTCACTCAGCGCTGATTCACATAGAGCCTACCTGCTTGATCACAATATCCTTGTCTTGCTGTGCTGTACATCCCTATTAGTACTTTGGCACATCAGCCACATTTTAAAGGCTAACAATATTGCTGTATTGTCATGCTGTCTTGCACAGACGCACAGTCAGGTTGATTGTCAGTGCAGGGATTGCAGAGGGATATCCTGCTGTACATGACACTAAGACATCAATCTAACACTGACAACCTGTGCCAACTGCCTGTGCAGCTAACACACACTGCATACCTATTCACCCAAAGTGCCATGTCAGACCCTGGGCAGGGGCTTGTCCTCAGTCCAGCCTGGGATGCAGGGACAGCTGTTAGCAAGGGGTCCTGTTAGTGTCAGTCATGGACATAGTCCCCCAACAGTCCAGTAGTTGGCCACAGTGAATCATTTGCTGGAGGCAATGCCAGTCAGGGGAGCTGTCTGACGACAATCCAGGGAGTGGGTCATGGCCAGTTCTGTAGAGACATCACAAACAGTCATGAGGATTGCAGGTCATCAGTCTGGGAGCAGCAAAGACAGAAGCTCACCACTGGGGCCTGCACAGGGGGAGTGCAGAGTGCACCTCGGAGTAAAGCTACTCTGTCATTTCATGCTGTCTGTATAAGGACTGCATCTGGTTGCATTATTCAAAGAATCAGAATTAGAGTTAGAACTAGGTTTATTGTCGCTTGTACTCAAGTACAAAGTGCAGGAGTACGATGCAATATATACAATGTCATCACATATTATCTGAATGTACAGAACCAATGAGCTGAAACTTCCAATTTTTTTGGCTAACTATCAGTGTCATTGAGATTTTAGGAGGATTCCTTGATGCCTAACAAGATCTCTTGTTGTACCTTACAAAGCTCTCCTCATGGACTACCTACTCCGTCCCTTAGGCACAACTCTAGCCTCACTCTCGCCTCATCTTTCCATGGAGCATTCCTGGAGCAAACTGACCAAATAAGCTAGCATTCCTGGCACCTATGCCATCTTTTAAAAAGTCACCGTGCACAAAGACAAGCATTGGCTGCCACTTACCAGCAACATAAGGTCACAGCATCCACAAAGCCACACTATTCACGGCTCATAGACAGCATGGTTGACACTCCCTCTCAAGTACAAAACCATTCTGTCCCTTAGTCACTGTTTAACGACCAGGACACTTTACCTATCCTTTGCTCCATGCTGAGCTCCATCCCATCTAAACACTCTCTCTGAGTCACCAATACTCTGTCCCCAGTGTCCGCTGTAGACCCACATTTGTCATTGTCCATGAGGGGGTATCACACACAGGCGAACAGTAGGACAATTCCAAAGATGAACTTCCAAAGACAACCAACAAAAGCAAACACAAACAAAATGAATAGAGGCTGCAGTTCATCCCCGCAATGCAGGCTACATAATCAATGAGTATTTTACAGCCAATGATGGTCTGCTGTAACCAACTCTCATCTGTTGTCAATCTGGTCCTGTCTGGGTTGCAGCACCTTAGGCTGAGCTCTCTCATGGTGAGGAGAGCCCTCTCCTCCTCAATGTCTTCATCCTCCTCCTTGGACAACTGTCCCCATTTTCCCACTTCCTCAGCATATTGCCTCACTGCGTGCTGCAATTGTGCTGAGCACAGCACTCCAGGATGATATGGTACACTCCATCTGGACTGTACTGGAGGGCATCCTAGACCACTCCAAGTAGTGGAATCTTATCTTCAACAGCCTTACTGTCTGCTCCACTATGTTGCTGGATGAAGCAAGAGTGGTATTATACCTGTGCTCCACATCAGTCAGGGGGCTACACAATGGTGACAATATCCATGGTTGCACTAGGTGGCCCTTGTCCCCAATAACCTGCCTTGTAAAGCACCTGAACCTTCAAACTCACTAGGTACATGAGAGTGCTGCAGGATGAAGGAGCTGTGACAGTTGCCAAGAGAGTGGGCACATATCTCTGGAAAGTGGTCACGGTGATCACAGCTCACCTGGACATTGAGTGAATGGAACCCCTCCCAGTCGATGAATTCCACAGTGTGGTGACACGGCCCACTCAGTGCAGTGCGTGTACTGTCAATGGCACCCTGCTCCTGGGGAAACCCAGTTACATTCCCAAATCCTACTGCCTGGCTGCAGCACTGACCTCATCATCAGGAAATGGAATGAGCCGCTGGGGTCTCATACAGATGGCAACAGTGACTCTCCTGATGAGTTCATGAGTGCGCGACTGAGAGATTCCATGCGGGTCACTTGTCACTCCCTGGAAAGAGCCAGAGACAGCGATGTTCATGGCTCAGTCAGGGTAACTGTCAGCTCTTGTACCATTTTCTCCCTGCTTTCCAACAATGTGTTGTGCTCTTGGGGTTGGGTGGTGAGAGTGTTGGAGGGAGGAACTGTGTGAATCTGTCTCCTAGACATGAGAAACGCTGCTGAAGGTAGACCACCACCTAGAAGAATAAGTCACAAATTTAACATTGTTATCTGAAAGTTTGGCAAATCACTTCACATTCAAAAGTATGAATTTGGTGAACAGGACATTCTGCGAGACCATTCAGTGAGGAGATGTAGTATAGGACATGTGGAACATCTCAATGATGTAGGTGCACTAATATTATTTGGGCTGATGACAGACATAATTTTTGGACGTACACTGAACAGATTGAATATGGTGCTCAACATACGAACAACTGTTGCATTGGTAGTATCTTTTAATTTGTTCTACAAAATTGAATTTGTGAGGTAATCAGATACCAGAAAGTAATCACGTTCTTAGACATAGAAACTTCCAATGAAATCTTGCACCACGTCTCAGAACAAATCTCATGTGGCACAGGGATTCCCTCAGTTCTTGAATTTGATAGATGTGACATGTTTCACATAATTCGCTTATTTGATTCATGTCCTTATTAATACTAAGTGCATGCCCAATCACTTTATTCTTTCTGCACCCATGTCACCTATATGCACAAGCGAAAGTGAGGACTGCAGATGCTGGAGATCAGAGTCGAGAGTGTGGTGCTGGAAAAGCACAGCTGGTCAGACAGCATCCGAGGAGCAGGAGAATTGACGATTCAGGCATATGCCCAAAACGCTGATTCTCCTGTTCCTCGGATGCTGCCTGACCTGCTGTGCTTTTCCAGCACCAGACTCTCGACCTGTATGTAGAGCATGCAGAATTATACTTTTACAGAATTATGATACTTTTCCAGAATTATGATCCTTTTGCCTCTGAAGACTATGTTCTTGGGGAGTCCAAATGAATGACCAAAAAGAATGTGCTTGTTTAGGGAATTGTTGGATGTAATTAGACCATTTTTTGATGATGAGAACCGAGAGAACTGTGGATGCTATAAATCAGATGCAAAAACAGAAGTTGCTGGGAAAGGTCATCAGGTCTGGCAACATTAGAGTTAACGTTTCAAGTCCGGTGACCCTTCCTCAGAACTGATGGTATTTAGGAAAATGTCAGTTTGTATGCAGAAGATAATGTAGAGGGGAGGGGGTAAAGGAGTAAACATTAGGTGCGAATAGAGCCCAAAGAGAGAAAAGAACAATTGGTACAGACAAAGGAGTAGATAATGATCGGGCTAGGAGAGTGAATAGCTGTTAATGGAGACTGTTAGTGGCTAACAATAGGTAGTGTGTAATGGCAGACTATATGATAACAAGGCCTGGTGTGTGGGGGTTGGGGGCTGGGACATGGGAGATTTCAGGCCCTAAAATTATTGAACATGATATTGAGTCCTGAGGGCTGCAGGGTCCTGAGAACAGCAGAAAATGAGGTGCTGTTCTTCCAGCTCGTGCTGAGCTTCACTGGAGAGATGTTGGCCAGGGAAGAGGATGGTGGAGGCAGGTACTCTCATAGCATTTAGGAAGTGTCTGAATGAGCTCTAAAGGTGCAAAGGTATAGTAGGCTATTGACTAAGTGTAAATTAAATGGGATTATTGCAGTTTGATGTTAATTGGTCAGCAAAGGCATGGTGGGCTGAAGGGCCTGTTTCTATGTCATATGATTTTATGAGCATAGTGCTTGTACTTTCTTTTTGGCCTTCTCCTTTTCTCTTAGTATTGTAGTGGCATAAATTGCTACACTTTGAAAGTTACAAGTTTGTGACTATAGTAAGTGTTCAAACCAAAAAAAAAGTATTGATGATATCACATCTATTTTTATTTCTGTGCCATTGTGGAAAATAAAAAAGTAAAATTGACTGACATCTGGACACAGGTCAGGTATTTTAAGTGAATGAAGCAGTTTCTTTAGTATTTATTTTTGTACTTTGTTCCATGATTACTTTCTTAGATCAGAACTGTTATTCAAAAAAGACTAGTTTGTACAGTTTGACGTCTTTAGTGTTGTTGTTGCACTGTAGTCTTAGTTGTGGTTGTAACTTCAGCTCTGAACTCCCTGTCATGACTGACTTTCATTTACTTACTGCAACCGTGATGCACTTTCTGGCTTTGTATATGTTGGCCCACGTAACATACCACAGAGAATGGGATTCTTGTTAAGACACATGTTGAAGTTTAAAACAAATATTACGTATTTACATGGACACAATGTCACAGACCTACACATATGGTCTGGTATCTGTGATTACTGATGTTAATGTACATCACAGACATATATCTAACTGAATGAAGAGACTACACTGAGTCTATATTATACAGAGAGTGACTGAAGGTGAGGTGAATACTTTAATACTAGAGTATCATATGTAGTGAGGTCACATCACTATTTTTAAAGTATAGGCATGTCTACTCTGGGGTTAATGCCATAATACAATATAAATAGCTCATTAATGGCAATGCATTGATTGTTGATGGCTAACATCATGATTGATGTAAATTTTGAATGTGGAGGTCTTTAATTACATACTCTGAACTTTAAACCAGTCAGTCTGATCCCATCAGCCAAGACAGCAACAGAATCATGCCGAACTACAATGCCTGCCTCAAATCTTGAACCTTAAAACCTGCTTCCGAATGATCTTGAATTCACCTGGAAAAGCAACTCATCATCGGTCTAATTCCTTTGCCAGAAACTGCCATCTCACCTATCTATCCCCAACTTAGAAGGAACTCCTCACTCAGCCATTTGGATTCTAATCTTCCAGCAAACTTGATAACTTTGTTGCGAGCCCTGAGGTGACATCAGTGAGGTACGCACAGCAGCAAAATATGGTGCCTGAGAATCAGTGAAAACATCGATTGCAGCAATAGTCTCTGAGATTGATGTGCCCAGTGTGGATGGTGGCGAAGGTAAATTGGCCCAGCAGTGAAAGATGGCACCCAAGGATTAGCAACTTTGCAGTTAGTTGGGTCTGGCGATGCGGTTGTGGTTCTGAGCTGTCTTGGAACTCGTACAGAGATGGACTTTCATTTAAGCAATACCTTTTCATTTTCTTTTCTGAAACTATCAATGCGGCACTAGAAATGCTGATAAGTGAAAGCTTTTCACTGTAAAATACAAGTGACAATAAATCATTCATTCAGTCATTCATTCATTTATATTGTTAGGTTTTAATGTTCATAGAAGTGAAATTCCTTTCTTTTATTGTATCTTGTTTGTGTGTGTGCATGAGTGTGCGTGTGAATGTATATGTGTGTGTGTGTATATATGTGTGTGTATTTATGTGCATGAGTGAGAAATCACATTAAACCACTGTGGGATTGAATGTAAGGATAAAAATTACTTCTGTTTCAATCTAAGATTGTTTACAGTGACTGTTTCAATTTAAAATTAAATTTATGTAAACAGGCTTTTTGGAAACACACCTCAATCTTCAAAATTAAACCACCTTAATTACATACAGAAGGCAAGCAGAATTAAAGGGATTCAGACTATCACTTTCCATTTCCATAACTGGGGTTAGAACATAAAAATATGTAAAATGAAAAAAACATCATTTGGATCAATTTGCCCATTCTCCTCACAGTACAGTGATGAACTCCATCCAACTTCTCTTTTCCTCCTGAGGAATGGATCAACAAGATTTGTTCCTCCCTTGGGAAGATGAATTGTTGAGTTCCAAATGACCAAATGCTTTCATTCAGCATTATGTACCCTGGGACAATTTTCTGTCTCAGCACAGCCTTTCTCTAGTTCTAGCAGTTTGAGTACCATCATGTTCCATGTAGCAGTCAATAATCATTATCTAAATTGTCATTCTAATTATCGATCCTGTTACTTAGATATTCATCCAGTTCTTCTTTAGGGCGTTAATCGATAGACCATTAACTGCTTTACTTCTCAGTCTGTCTTACTTTTGAGGGGAGAAGGAATTCTTTATTTCCTCAACTATTGCTTGGGGCTTGTTTTTGTATTCGCAAGTACAAACTACTTTATCTACTCTTCTCAGTATTTTAACTTGAAATGAATTCTGTGTGTCTGAGTTTGTCCTTGTAACTTGCAACCTGACTATCGCAGCGTGTGAGGTCTGATCTTTGTATAAAATGGTCTTACAAGTGTTTTAAACGAAAATATGTCAAATCTATGTCCAAGGTTCAAATCCAATCCAGGTTGAAAGTCTCCTGTCTGCTGACTGTTCCCAAAATTAATCTGATGGCAACTATCTCATGGGATATTGTGTTTCCACATGTGATGATGTCAGATCTGTTTGAAGAGACAGTCCTCAGGTGGAATTTGGAGGAATTGGGAGGTGGACATACATAGAGCAAAGAAAGTAGATTAGGTGTTGCTCAAACATGAGTTGTTTGGAAAGGTTGATTGATCCCCAGAACTATTGCTAAGGAACTGGAAGATCTTATTTTTCCCTGACAATGGGAGGAGAAAACCAATGGCCCTTACCAAAAGGATTGGTTGAAAGCAGCTGAGGAGTTGTGCTTTGGGTGTAGTACAAGAAGCAGTTGGATGTCTTAACTAGATGAAGAAAGTTGAGTACATTTACTGACTCACCAACAATCTGTGGCTTAAATCCCATCCTCTTTCTTTCTGACTTGTACTTTATCACTTTTCTCCTCTTGCCAACTTGTAATAAGATCATTTCTGGGTTATTGCTAGAAGGTGGTCCATGCCTTTGAAATTGAATATCAACAGCTCTTATTATCTACAGGACTATTATCTACGCACTATCTATAGGAGAACATCTCTGGAACTCTATAACCACAAATTTCTGATCCATATGACCTGATGTCCTCTGGACACCGTTCCTTATGCACATACTCAGTATTAAAGGAAAGGTACAGTCAACCTTTCCAAACAACTCATGTTTGAGCAACACCTAATCTACTTTCTTTGATCTTTGTGACATTCTCACTTTCCCATCAACCAACTTAGAATCATAGGAAGTAGGAGCAGGAGTAGGCCATTCAGTCCTTCAGCACTGCTCTGCTATTCATTATGATCATGGCTGATCGTTCAACACAGTAGCCAGTTCCTGATTTTCCCCCCAATCCCTTGATCCCAATAGCCCCAAGTGCTGTATCCAACACCTTATAGAGAGTCATAGAGATGTACAGCATGGAAACAGACCCTTCAGTCCAACCCGTCCATGCCAACCAGATATCCCAATCCAATCTAGTCCCACCTGCCAGCACCCGGCCCATATTCCTCCAAACCCTTCCTATTCATATACCCATCCAAATGCCTCTTAAATGTTGTAATTGTACCAATTTGTATAAAAATCCTCTGGCAGCTCATTCCATACACGTACCACCCTCTGTGTGAAAAAGTTGCCTCTGAGGTCTCTTTTATATCTTTGCCCTCTCACCCTAAACCTATGTCCTCTAGTTCTGGACTCCCCGACCCCAGGTCTAGAAATCATGTTGCATGATGCATGAAAGAAATATTTTGGCCTCAGCTGCTTTCTTTGGTAGTAATTTCTATAAGATCACCACCCTCTGGGTGAAGAAATTTCTCCTTCTCTCAGTCCTAAGATGGATTGCCCTACATCCTTAGACTGTGACCCCTTGCTCTGGAGTCCTTTGTTATAGGGAATACCCTTCCTGCACCAAGCTTAGTCCTGTTGGGATTTTATAGGTATTTAATCACACCAATCCTTGAAGAGTGTAAAATTCAAGGAAGGTCGTATCAAACTGGAGGGGACACATCATTAATATATGGTTTAGAAATGGAGAGAAGAACGCCTTGGAGATAATCGTACATCTGTGTCCCTCTCAACTGGAGATGGTGAGGTAGTTGGCACCCAGTTAGCTGGTATTTGAATTACAAATATCCGACAAATTACAGACACACATGCTGAATTCATTTCATCGATGACTGAAATACAAGCAGTCTGAGCAGGCTGACTGTTCATTTTCTAACTCTGCCACAACTGAATCAAAATCCTTTCCTTTATCTTCCAAGGTCTTCATGCATACAGCAAGTGTCACTGGACATGTACAGGGATAATTTCTAAGTGGGTCTCATTCCTTTTAGGGTGTACTGATACAGGACTTACAGCCACTGCAGGATTAGTTGTGGTGGATCCATGTCAGCATATAATCCTCCACAAGCTCTGCTGACAGGAACACCAGATGTCAGTGGCTATCATTGAAAAGGTGAATGCTAGTGGTACATCAGACATTTAGCTGGTTATTGACAGATATGCCATTCACACTCTTCACAATAGCAGAGAGGATTGAGAATCCAACTTGATCAGGAGTGGATTGGTGGTGCAGGTTAGAATGTAAAGCTTGGAGTTTGTCGCCATTTTTATGGAGCTTCAAGTTGGCTTTCGGTTGAGTTGACACAGCTATGACCATGACAATGGGAAGACTGGTCGCTTATGCATGAACTTATAATATGTCAATGATCTCCCCCAAACTGCTGTACAGCAGAGTGGTAGGGTTGAGGGGGCCCTGGTCCAGGAGAATGATGATGACAAAGTGGGACATGGGAATGCGATTTAAATAGCTGTAATTTCAAATTCAATTCCCCACACTCCACAATCACCCAGGCCAACACTGGTACTGACACAATAGTCTGAATGACCTCCTCTGTCTCATTAACTTTCTGTGTTCTTCAACATGCTTTCAATTCTTCTAATCGCGGAAGAGGAGCGATTTTTAATGCTGTCATCAAGAGCTCTGAAACACAGAGATCTCAGGCTGAGTGCATCTCAATCATCAAAGCAAGGCTCTGAGCAGTCTGTCTCTACCTTTGCTGAAATCACTGGAGGTAAATGGGAGGAAATGTGCATTATGATTCAGGAAAGTACATGCTGTAGCTAAGTTTCTTTTCTTTTATCTGAACAAATTTAATTGATTAGCACCACTTGGGGCTCACCTATTTCTTTATTCCAATTGTCAAATCTCTGTTTCCATTTTTTTCATGATAAATATCCACCAACTGAGTGGATGCATGACCTAAGGATAGCTTAATGTCAAGCAACATGGAGGAGGGTGTGATGCTTATGGTGGGATTTAGCCAGAGATTCTTGTTTCCTATGTTTTCTTGCATGAGCCAAACCAAGTTGCACCTTTTTGAGTTGTTAGGTATTTTGGTAACAATGTTATTTGGTTACTGTGGCATTGGTTGTCCTATCTTTAATTCCTTTTCTAATTTAAAGTTCTGATAATGTGTTGTCCATTCTCTTTCATCTGCACACCTTTCTACTGCCATTATGCTTGATGTAGCTCAACGTCATTATACCTGATCTACTTGTAAGTGCTGAAATCACACCTACCAACATTGTTCACAGGCAAGGAGTTTGAGAATTTTAACCACCTTATATATATTTATGATTCAGGGTGATTTGTGACTTGAAGAGGAATTTGCAGGTGGTGGTGTTCTGAAGTATTGGTTGCCCTTGTTTTACCTGGTGGTAGAGATTATGTATTTGAAAGTTGTAGAAGAAGTCTTGGTGATTTATTGTCTGGCTGTTTGGTCTCTGTTGTTGGAGATGATTATTGGCTGGCACCTTTTTGGTATAAATGTTACTTGCCTCTTATCAGTCCATGAGGTAAAAACAATGACTGCAGATGCTGGAAACCAAATTTTGGATTAGTGGTGCTGGAAGAACACAGCAGTTCAGGCAGCATCCAAGTAGCTTCGAAATCGACGTTTCGGGCAAAAGCCCTTCATCAGGAATAAAGGCAGTGAGCCTGAAGCGTGGAGAGATAAGCTAGAGGAGGGTGGGGGTGGGGGTGGGGAGAAAGTAGCATAGAGTACAATGGGTGAGTGGGGGAGGGGAAGAAGGTGATAGGTCAAGGAGGAGAGGGTGGAGTGGATAGGTGGAAAAGAAGATAGGCAGGTAGGACAAGTCCGGACAATCAAGGGGACAGTTACTGAGCTGGAAGTTTAGAACTAGGGTGAGGTGGGGGAAGGGGAAATGAGGAAACTGTTGAAGTCCACATTGATGCCCTGGGGTTGAAGTGTTCCGAGGCGGAAGATGAGGCGTTCTTCCTCCAGGCGTCTGTTGGTGAGGGAGCGGCGGTGAAGGAGGCCTAGGACCTCCATGTCCTCGGCAGAGTGGGAGGGGGAGTTGAAATGTTGGGCCATGGGGCAGTGTGGTTGATTGGTGCGGGTGTCCCGGAGATGTTCCCTAAAGCACTCTGCTAGGAGGCGCCCAGTCTCTCCAATGTAGAGGAGACCGCATCGGGAGCAACGGATACAATAAATGATATTGGTGGATGTGCAAGTAAAACTTTGATGGATGTGGAAGGCTCCTTTAGGGCCTTGGATAGAGGTGAGGGAGGAGGTGTGGGCGCAGGTTTTACAGTTCCTGCGGTGGCAGGGGAAAGTGCCAGGATTGGAGGGTGGGTTGACCACGCCCCCAAACAACCCACCCTCCAATCCTGGCACTTTCCCCTGACACCGCAGGAACTGTAAAACCTGCGCCCACACCTCCTCCCTCACCTCTATCCAAGGCCCTAAAGGAGCCTTCCACATCCATCAAAGTTTTACTTGCACATCCACTAATATCATTTGTTGTATCCGTTGCTCACCCTGGTCAGGTCCACACCCCCAAACAACCCACCCTCCAATCCTGGCACTTTCCCCTGACACCGCAGGAACTGTAAAACCTGCGCTCACACCTCCTCCCTCACCTCTATCCAAGGCCCTAAAGGAGCCTTCCACATCCATCAAAGTTTTACTTGCACATCCACTAATATCATTTATTGTATCCGTTGCTCCCGATGCGGTCTCCTCTACATTGGAGAGACTGGGCACCTCCTAGCAGAGCGCTTTAGGGAACATCTCCGGGACACCCGCACCAATCAACCACACCGCCCCGTGGCCCAACATTTCAACTCCCCCTCCCACTCTGCCGAGGACATGGAGGTCGTGGGCCTCCTTCACTGCCGCTCCCTCACCAACAGACGCCTGGAGGAAGAATGCCTCATCTTCCGCCTCGGAACACTTCAACCCCAGGGCATCAATGTGGACTTCAACAGTTTCCTCATTTCCCCTTCCCCCACCTCACCCTAGTTCTAAACTTCCAGCTCAGTAACTGTCCCCTTGACTTGTCCGGACTTGTCCTACTTGCCTATCTTCTTTTCCACCTATCCACTCCACCCTCTGCTCCTTGACCTATCACCTTCATCCCCTCCCCCACTCACCCATTGTACTCTGTGCTACTTTCTCCCCACCCCCACCCTCCTCTAGCTTATCTCTCCATGCTTCAGGCTCACTGCCTTTATTCCTGATGAAGGGCTTTTGCCCGAAACGTCGATTTCGAAGCTACTTGGATGTTGCCTGAACTGCTGTGCTCTTCCAGCACCACTAATCCAGAATCTTATCAGTCCATGTCAAGATTAGAGTGGTGCTGGAAAAGCACAACAGGTCAGGCAGCATGTGAGGCACAGGAAAATCAACGTTTCAGGCAAAAGCCCTTCATCATGCCACTCAACAGATTCCTGATGAAGGGCTTTTGCCGGAAACGTCGATTTTCCTGCTCCCCGGATGCTGCCTGACCTGCTGTGCTTTTCAAGCACCACTCTAATCTTGACTCTGATCTCCAGCATCTGCAGTACTCACTTTCGCGTCTTATCAGTCCATGACTGAGTGTTGTCGAGGTCATGGAATACCTAATTAACTAAGACGTCATAGATGGAGCTAAACATTCATCGATCAAAACCCAGGAAATGCCTGTTCAAGAGGGTAGCTCAGCACAATCTTTTCAAGACCATTTAGGGTTGGGCCATAGATGGCAGCCTTGCCAGTGGTGCTCATATCCCATGAATGAATTTTTTTTAAAGAACACATGATTGCAAAAGTGTTGCTGGATTTCTTTGTTATGTCTTGTGTCTCCTCTGGAAATAGTTGTCCATCTAACAGTTGGAAATTCTTTGCTTCGGAAAAGCACAGTTAAATGCCAAAGAAAACTAGCTCCTGAATATAGCTTAATGCAAACTACAGAATAGAACCCAACTGCACCCGTTAGCCAAAACCGGATGTTTGACTGGCCTTTCGAGATAAGAAGCTCCTTTGGACTAGGAGGGCTTGAAACTAATCGCAAAAGGGATTGAGGATCCCCCCCAAGCTTCTTTCACTTAGTACTTCCATAACCGACTGAATGATTTTTTTATGCATTAGTCATCGCTGGACCGAAAATGAGATCTCAAATAAGCAATGTATTTAACCCAGTGCATTATTCATTTTCCTCCATATGATCATCTTTCATTGCTATGCACTAAATGATGTTATATTTCTTCCCGTGTGCTTATGAATAAATTCTAATACCAGAGTTTGTAATTGTACAATTTGTTTCTGGGCACCTGCTATTTGTTACTTTCTGCTTTGGTACTCCTGTGAAGCATTAAAGGTATTGCAGCATGCATCATACGTTTTCAGATAAACAAGCTGGAGGGTGAAATTCCAGTTAACTAATGTCACTGGAGCATTTGAAATGAATCGAAGATTTTCTGGGTTTTTATTCATACTCACTTTTTCAGCCAAATTATTGATGAGACAAAATCTTATCGCTATTGTTTGCAATTTGGCCCAGACGGCTGACACATTTTGTTAGTGGTGATAACTGCTAAAGTGTTCCATGTGCCTACTCAACCTTTCAAGATTTATAAAATAGCTTGACTGAAGTTAACTGATTAAATTCAGGTTTAGTACTCAGGTCAGTCTGAAATGAAGAACTGTGTCAGTTAAAAAAAGATTCCAGATTGTTGACAAAAATACAATCACTGCAAGGAAATATTTTGTGCAAGGATATATTTTATATAATTTGCTTTTTATTAAGAAGGAAGGCCATTTGGGATCATGGAAAACTAACAATAAATGGATTCAAGTACAGTCCTTTTAAGTGTTAATATGATCAAACTAATCAAAATTCATGCCACTCAACAATGTGTGCGGAGCTGAGACTTGTCCTACTCAGATCTCAGCCTCTAAAACAGATCAGACAGATGTATTAAAATGCAAATTTTTGGCTTCCTCTCCATTATATCTGCTGACTACTTATACAATTTACTGGTTATTGTAAAGAAATTACCATAATGGGTCTCATGGGAAACAGCCACAAACGCCATGAAATATTACTCAAAATGGCATTTCACGACAATTATCTACCCATTTTAATTCAGTAACAAAACATCTGATGGTTGAACCATTTAAGTAGAATCTGGTGTTATTGCCATTAAAACAAAATGCTAATAGTCACAGAATTGAGTGGTGTTCTGTCACCTCCAGAGATTTTGTAGATAATTGTGAAGATAAATTGAGGTTAAACAGCTGAATAACCCTTGGGCTCCTCCTGCGTGGAGGCATGTGCAGCTCTGTGATTCAATGACAAGTGTAAAATCTGCGCGTGCAGTAAGAGAAGCAGGGCTTATTGGAAAAGTATAATACAAGTGATGTGAAGGAATTCATTCTTCTGCTTCATATAACAACAAGGCAACAGCTTCAGCAATCGATACATTAATTTACTTCAGACTTGCTCCACGCCTCCAAAACAATGTAAAATGGTGCACAACAAGTTCCTTGATATTTACCCTTTGAATTCCTTGACATAGACAAGAGTCATAGAGTCATAGATTTGTACAGCATAGAAACAGACCCTTCGGTCCAACTCATTCATGCCAATCAGATATCCTAAATTAATCTATTCCCATTTGCCAATGTTTGGTCCATATCCCTCTAAACTCTTCCTATTCATACACCCACCTATATGTCTTTTAAGTGCTGTAATTGTACGAACCTCTACCACTTCCTCTGGCAATTCATTTCACACATGTACTATGCTCTGGGTGAAAACGTTGCCCCTCAGGTACCTTTATATCTTTCCCCTTTCACCTTAAACCTATGCCCTCTAGTTTTGGACTCCCATACCTTAGGAAAAAGACCTTGGCGATTCACCCTAACCATACCCCTCATGATTTTATAAACCTCTATCAGGTCACCCCACAGCCTCTGATGTGCCTGGGAAAATAGCCCTACCCTAATCAGCCCTTTCTATACCTCAAACCCTCCAATTCCAGCAACATTCTTGTAGATCTTTCCTGAACCCTTGCAAATTTAACAACATCTTTCCTATTGCAGGGAGACCAGATCTGAATGCACCATTCCAAAAGTGACCTAACCAATATCCTTTACAGCTGCAACACGATATCTCAACTCTGATACTCAGTGCACTGACCAATAAGGGCAAGTGTACCAAACACCTTCTTCACCATACTGTCTACCTGTGACACCACTTTCAAGGGACTCAGAGAATCCCTACAGTGTGGAAGCAAGTCATTTGGCCCATCGAGTCCACACTGACTCTCCAAACAGCATTCCGCCCAGACTCACCCCATCCCTGTAACCCTGAATTTCCCATGACTAATCCACCTAGCCAATGGCTCCCTGGATATTATGGGCAATTTAACATGGCAAATCCACCCAACCTGCACATCGAGTCATAGAGTCATAGAGATGTACAGCATAGAAACAGACCCTTTGGTCCAACCCATCCATGCCGACCAGATATCCCTACCCAATCTAGTCCCACCTGCCAGTACTTGGCCCATATCCCTCCAAATCCTTCCTATGCATATACCCATCCAAATGCCTTTCAAATGTTGCAATTGTGCCAGCCTCCACCAAATCGTCTGGCAGCTGATTCCATACATGCACCACCCTCTGTGTGAAAAAGTTGCCCCTTAGGTCTATTTTATATATTACCCCTCTCACCCTAAACCTATGCCCTCTACTTGTGGTTTCCCTCACCCCAGTAAAAGACTTTGTCTACTTATCCTATCCATGCCCCTCATAATTTTGTAAACCCCTATAAGGTCACCATATTTGGATTGTGGGAGGAAAGCGGAGCACCCAGATGAAACCCATGCAGACATGGGGAGAATGTGCAAACTCCACATAGACAGTCACCTGAGAGTGGAATTGAACCCAGGTCCCTGACACTGTGAGGCAGCAGTGCTAACCACCGAGTCACCATGTCGCCCCTCTGGTCTTTTCGTTTGGCAACTGTCCCCAGGGTCTTACTATTGACTGCACAGGTCCTGCCCTGATTTGCCTTACCAAAATGGAATAACTCACATTTATCTAAATTAAACTTCATCCGCCATTCCTTGGCCCATCTGATCAAGGTCCTGTTGTATTCTGATATAACCTTCTTCACTGTCCAGTATACCACCCATTTTGGTGTCATCTGCAAACTTGCTAACTATATCCCCTATATTCACATCCAAATCGTTCATATAAGTGACAAAAAGCAGTGCTCCCAGCACCAATCCTTGTGGCACTCCACTGGTCACAGGCGTCCAGTCTAAAAAACATCCCTCCATCACCACCCTCTGTCTCTTACCTTCAAGCCAATTTTACAGCCAAATGGCTAGCTCTCCCTGGATTCCATGTGACCTACCTTACTAACCAGTCTACCATGCAGAACCTTGTCTTCAGCCTTGCTGAAGTCCATACAGGCAATATCCTTGCTTTGCTTTCATCAATCTCCTTTGTCATTTCTTCAAAAAACTCAATCAAACTTGTCCCACACATAAAGCCATGTTGACTATCCCTAATCAGTCCTTGCCTGTCCAAATACATTTAAATCCTAACACTCAGAATCCCCATCAACAATACATCCATCGTTGATGTCAGGCTCACTGTTCTATAATTCTCTGGCTTTTATTTACCACCTTTTTAAAATAATGGCACCACATCAGCCAATCTCCAGACTTCCAGCACCTCCCCCATGGCTGTCGATGATACAAACTTCTCTGCAAGGTATCCACAATCACTTCCCTAGCTTCTCACAAAGTTCTGGGATACACTTGATCAAGTTCTGGGGAGTTATCCATCTTGATGCATTTTTAAATGTCCAGCATTTATTCCTCTGTAATATGGACACTTGTCAAGATATCACTCTTCATTCTTTTCCTCACAAATCTTTATTTCCTTCAAACATTTGATTCCATTTTCAAACATTGGGTTTCCTGAGTTCGAAGTTTATTGAGAGGAAATTTATAATTTACCAAACAGTTCAGTTTAAGAAGTTAAATCCCAAAGTCATCCAGACTTCTATGGCCAAAAATGCAAATCGGGGCAAAGGTTCCTGTGGCAAAGTTGTAATGTCCCTATATGTAAGCTAGGAGACCTGGGTTAAAGTTCCATGTAATCTAGAGGTGTGTGATAATATCTCTGAACAGCTTGATTAAAAATTAAATCGACAAATGAGGGCATGATTGATAGATGACCAATGGCCAAATTAGGAATTTTATTTGTGTGCAATTACAAAATGGACAATAAGCCATTAGCCCTTCCAGCTTGTGCCACCTTTTAAATAGATCACACCTGACCTGTATCTTGACATTGTCTGCCCATCTAAGTTTTACAACTCCCTTCTTCTGCTATTCAGTTTTGTTGACGTTTGAGGAAGTTCATGATGAGTCAGGTGCATAATGGATGCCTGGCAAGATAATGGCATTTCCGCTGAATGCAAATTTTTGCCCCTGTAAATATAAATTGCTTTGAATGACAGAATAAATGAAATGAGCTCATGATTAAATGTAAAAATGTATTTGCTTCTGTTCAACTTAAAACGACAAAAGACTTGCACTTATGGAATACTTCTCATGCCCTCAAGACATCCCAAAGCTCTTTATAATCAATTAGGCACCTTTGATGTGTAATCCCTTTCGATGTAGGTAGAATTCTGGAATCATTTACAGAAATCATCTGCCTTCAGTCATAATTTTGAACAAAGGCCGCTTGGTAGAGCTTTTTTTTTCTCCCTCAGTCTCCAACAGTTAGAAAGCTGCAGGAAAATAAAGTGCCCTTTATTAGCTGGAGATACTTCAGCCCACACATATTTAGTGCCTCCTTGTTGTTTTTATGAGTATGTGCTTTAACTCAAATAAAATGAATCTGTTTTATTTACAGGAGTAATGTCCAGTAATTATTACATTATCATGGACTATTGCTAAGTAGCAGCATTTTTAGTGACGGTCAAACAAATGAGCTGGTCATAAATCTATGCAAAATGTCTCCTCCGATGAGTAGTAATCATAATGCATTTTAGTTTATTAACCCTTAAAAGTGGATCCATATTTGTAAATTAATTCAAAGGAATCTGCTTATGTTCTTGCCATGTAGGATCATGAACACTGCAACCTGTGATCAGAGGTACCTGATAACCTTACTGAAGATCAGCATCACCTAATGCTCCTGTACAATCCTGTGATAAATGGCTCTTTGTAAGACCAAAATGATCAGTAAGGATCATTGGATTAAAATCTGAACAGTGCCACTTACAGAGCATGTGGATCATGACGCTGACTGAGAAGACGCAGGCAACGTGCAAACCTTGTGCTACCTGCCCATCAGCATGATGACAACATGGAGCCATGCTGCAAATATCCTGCTGACTAGCTACATACTCAAAGGCAGCCTCAGGTGCAAGCATGTTAGCTCAATTTACATCACTTCTTAAACACAACCTGCATCTATTTAAAGGGAACATTCTAAATTCAGCAGTTGGTAGAACTATCTCCAAATGTTTCTCAGGAAGTACTGAATGTTACCAAGAGAGCAGCAACCAAAACGAAGGCTTCCAGGTTTTCTAATGGGATAGTGGATGTCTCCGTCTGTAGGGTGGAAAGGAGGAGACAGAATTTATGTTCAGTTTGTCAAAATACATATTTTAGTTTAAAATGGAATTTCACAAATGAATGATTAACTACATCAAAGAGTACAAATATAGAAAGGATACAGGTCATTAAATCATATATGCATTGACTTTTTCCACTGATATATTCTTTCATGGTTATATGAAGATTATATACGGAGACAACAACCTAAAAGGTAGGTTTAAGGAAAGACTCGCTTCTGTTCCTCCTGGATACACTGTAGATGATGTTGATCCCCACACCCAGCCCCATTTCCCAACAGCAACTACTTTACAATTTCATAACTTCCCAATATCCCAATATGACTCCTCAAGTTTCCAGTTACAGCTGTAGACTTTGCTAGCATTGCCAATAGACAAGGGCTGGTTAGGGTAAGTTTGCTCCTACAAATTCTCCTTTATCTAGACTGTGTCAACAGCATCTCTAATTGTCAGTGAAAGATGATAAACTACTGGTGAGTCCAAGCAAAAGGGCAACTTACCTCAGTTAGCTAGAGGCTTATTGCATGATAGCAATAAGCACAACTTACGTTACTAGTCAATGTAATTATTAAATACGAGCTGTATTAGATCTGCTACCTCTGAAGGCAGGTATAAATCTCAACTACCTCCACCCAAGACAGTGTGACATCAACAAATTGTGTGGAGCTAATGCAAAATAAAAATGAACTCTTACAGAATCATTGCCTTATATAACATCTTCTCCATAGCTTTCTTTCCCATTGTTTATTATTATATATTCAATTTCTTTCATGATATTACATTTGCCAGTATTCCACCAAACCATAGAAACATTACAGCTCTGAAAGAAGCCTTTCAGCCATTCATGTCTGCTACATCTGATTAAAGTAGCTGCCTATTCTAATCACATTTACCACTACCTGGTCTGTAGTCTTGCAGGATACAGTGCTTCAGGTGCTCTGTCTCTCAAAGTCACTCCCGAAATTTCTGCCTCCCATTTGCTGCTCTGAATTTGCCCTCAGGTTCCCTCACCCTGTCAAGCTTGATTAAAAGTAGCATGGGCAAAAGTTTCTGCAAGGATATTTATCCTAATTCACTACAGGTATAGGCATATACAGATCCCACCTTCCTCAGAACTAGTCTCAATGACCAGAGATCTGATGCTAAGCTTTACAGCCATCTGTAAAATCACTCAATTCTCCTATTTGTATGTTCACTAGCAAGTAGACTAGGAGTAACCGTGAAACTGCCGCTTAAATGTTGCACCTTCCAAACTGCTTACATAGATGTCTGATATTTGCTCTTAGGACTTCATACCCATTCCTACTCAACTTACCAGTACCAACATGGGCTATGACATCTGCTGGATCACCCTCTTTCAGAGGAATGCCCCGTAGTTGCTCCATAATATCCTTGGCCCTGATACCAGTGAGGCAATATATCATCCCGGAGTCTTATAAATAGCTACAGAAGTGTCTGCCTGATCCCCTAACAATCAAATCCTCTATCACTATTGTTCTTCTATTCTACTTTTTCTGTCCAACTGCTCATGGTAATAATGATCTGACTGTACATGCTCTCTCCTGAGAGACAATCCTCCTCACCAGTATCTAAAGTGAAATACCAATGTGCAAGCAAGATGGCTCAGGGGCCTCCCACTTTGCAGTGACCAATTCCCTCGGTGTCAGTATGATTCTGACCTAGGGAGTGACTATCTCTGCCTTATGGACATACAACAGTGACTCCAGCTACTGCTCAAGATCCAAAACTTGGACTTCAGCTTGAGCAGCTAATCCAGGTAAATTTATCTGGGATATTGGTGTATCAATAGACAATAGGTGCAGGAGTAGGCCATTCTGCCCTTCGAGCCAGCAGCGTCATTCATTATGATCATGGCTGATCACCCTCAATCAGTATCCTGTTCCTGCCTTATCCCCATAACCCTTGATTCCACTATCCTTAAGAGCTCTATCCAACTCTTTCTTGAAAGTATTCAGAGACTTGGCCTCCACGGCCTTCTGGGGCAGAGCATTCCACACACCCACCACTCTCTGGGTGAAGAAGTTTCTCCTCAACTCTGTTCTAAATGGCCTACCCCTTATTTTTAAACTGTGTCCTCTGGTTCGGGACTCACCCATCAGTGGAAACATGCTTCCTGCCTCCAGAGTGTCCAATCCTTTAATAATCTTATACGTCTCAATCAGATCCCCTCTCAGCCTTCTAAACTCAAGGGTATACAAGCCCAGTCGCTCCAATCTTTCAACGTAAGATAGTCCCGCCATTCCGGGAATTGACCTAGTGAACCTACACTGTACTCCCTCAATAGCCAGAATGTCTTTCCTCAAATTTGGAGACCAAAACTGCACACAATATTCCAGGTGCGGTCTCACCAGGGCCCTGTACAGCTGCAGAAGAACCTCTTTGCTTCTATACTCAATTCCTCTTGTTATGAAGGCCAGCATGCTATTAGCTTTCTTCACTGCCTGCTATACCTGCATGCTTCACATATTACAGAATGTCCACTCCACTTAGCCAAGCTGAGCTACCAGACGGTCTCTTTAAAATCTATATATTCCAATTTACACAACTTGCCAGTACTCACCAATCAACATCCTTCCCTGAACTGAAGTAATAGCCAAATGTGGGAACTTAAAACTGGTAGATGAAAGAAGCATCTCCTCCCTAGGCCTCAGCGAATTCCTTTTAACTCACCAAACTCTCGATTTGTCCAAAAAAGGCTGTGACATCTTTCTTATTGACAATATGAAACAATTCATTTATGCTAACCTAAGTAATCCCATTGAATCCATTTTTACGTTTATGTTTCATCATGAGTCTAAGAAGATGAATGAATATTTCTGTTAGTTGCCCCTTGACCAGTTATAGAGACATAGAGTCATAGAGATGTACAGCATGGAAACAGACCCTTCAATCTAACCTGTCCATGCCGACCAGATATCCCTACCCAAATCTAGTCCCACCTGCCAGCACCTGGCCCATATCCCTCCAAACCCTTCCTATTCATATACCCATCCAAATGCCTTTTAAATGTTGCAACTGTACCAGACTCCAACACTTCCTCTGACAGCTCATTCCATATATGTACCACCCTCTCTGTGAAAAAGTTACCCCGTAGGTCCCTTTTATATCTTTCTCCTCTCACTCTAAACCTATTGCCCTCTAGTTCTGGACTCCCCCACCCCAGAGAAAATACTTTGTCTATTTATCCTATCCATGTCCCTCATAATTTTGTAAACCTCTATAAGGTCACCCCTCAGCCTCCGACGCTCTAGGGAATACAGCCCCAGCTTGTTCAACCTCTCCCTGTTGCTCAGGTCCTCCAACCCTGGCAACATCCTTGTAAATCTTTTCTGAACCCTTTCAAGTTTCACAACATCTTTTCGATAGGAAGGAGACCAGAATTGCACGCAATATTCTAACAGTGGCCTAACCAATTTCCTGTACAGCCGCAACATGATCTCCCAACTCCTGTACTCAATACTCTGACCAATAAAGGAAAGCATACTAAACACCTTCTTCACTATCCTATCTACCTGCAACTCCACTTTCAAGGAGCTATGAACCTACACTCCGCAGTCTCTTTGTTCAGCAACACTCTCTAGGACCTTACCATTAAGTGTATAAGTCTTGCTAAGATTTGCTTTCCCAAAATGCAGCACCTCGCATTTAGCTGAATTAAACTCCATCTGGCACATATTGGCCCATTGGCCCATCTGATCAAGATCCTGCTGTAATCTGAGGTAACTTTCTTCGCTGCCCACTACACCTCCAATTTTGGTGTCATCTGCAAACTTACTAACTGTACAGCTTATACTCGCATCCAAATCATTTATGTAAATGACAAAAAGTAGAGGGCCCAGCACCGATCCTTGTGGCACTCCACTGGTCACAGGCCTCCAGTCTGAAAAGCAACCCTCCACCACCACCCTTTGTCTTCTACCTTTGAGCCAGTTCTGTATCCAAATGGCTAGTTCTCCCTGTATTCTGTGAGATCTAACCTTGCTAAACAATCTCCCATGGGGAACCTTGTCGAATGCCTTGCTGAAATCCAAATAGATCACATCCACCACTCTGCCCTCATCAATCCTCTTTGTTACTTCCTCAAAAAGCTCAATCAAGTTTGTGAGACATGATTTCCCACGCACAAAGCCATGTTGACCATCCCTAATCAGTCCTTGTCTTTCCAAATTAATGTACATCCTGTCCCTCAGGATTCCCTCCAACAACTTATCCATCACCGACGTCAGGCTCACTGGTCTATAGTTCTCTGGCTTGTCCTTACCACCCTTCTTAAAGAGTGGCACCACATTAGCCAACCTCCAGTCTTCCGGCACCTCATCTGTGGCTATCGATGATACAAATATCTCAGCAAGAGGCCCAGCAATCACTTCTCTAGCTTCTCACAGAGTTCTAGGGTATACCTGATCAGGTCCTGGGGATTTATCCATTGTTATGCATTTCAAGACATCCAGCACTTCCTCCTCTGTAATATGGATACTTTGCAAAGTGTCATCATCTATTTCACTACTTTCTATATCTTCCATATCCTTTTCCATAGTAAATACTGATGCAAAATACTTGTTCAGTATCTCCCCCATTTTCTGCAGCTCCACACAAAGGCCGCCTTGCTGATCTTTGAGGGGCCCTACTCTCTCCCTGGTTACCCTTTTGTCCTTAATGTATTTGTAAAAATCCTTTGGATTCTCCTTAATTCTATTTGCCAAAGATATCTCATGTCCCCTTTTCACCCTCCTGATTTCCTTCTTAAGTATAATCCTGCTGCCTTTAAACTCTTCTAAATCTATCCTGTCTGTACCTGATACATGCTTCCTTCTTTTTCTTTACCAAACTCTCAATTTCTTTAGTCATTCAGCATTCCCTATACCTACCAGCCTTTCTTTTCACCCTAACAGGAACATACTTTCTCTGGACTCTCATTATCTCATTTCGGAAGGCTTCCCATTTTCCAGCCGTCCCCTTACCTGCAAACATCTTCCCCCCAATCAGCTTTTGAAAGTTCTTGCCGGATACTGTCAAAATTGGCCTTTCTCCAATTTGGAACTTCAACTTTTAGATCTGGTCTATCCTTTTCCATCACTATTTTAAATCTAATAGAATTATGGTCACTGGTCCCAAAGTGCTCTCCCATAGATACCTCAGTCACCTGCCCTGCCTTGTTTCCCAAGAATAGGTCAAGTTTTACACCTTCTTTAGTAAGTACATTCACATACTGAATCAGAAAACGTTCTCGTACACACTAAACAAATTCCTCTCCATCTAAACCCTTAACACTATGGCAGTCCCAGTCAATGTTTGGAAAGTTAAAATCCCCTACCATAACCACCCTATTATTCTTACAGATAACTGAGATCTCCTTGCAAGTTAGTTTCTCAATTTCCCTCTGACTATTAGAGGGTCTATAATACAATCCCAATAAGGTGATCATCCCTTTCTTATTTCTCAACTCCACCCAAATAACTTCCCTGAATGTATTTCCAGGAATATCCTCCCTTAGCACAGCTGTAATGTTCAACCGTTGTTTGTTCCTGGAACAGTGTTTTGACAACGGTTTCTCTTTGGATGAGTAGCTTTTCAGGAAGTAGTCAATATCCTTTAACTCTTCTAATAGAGTTAAAGTCAAGAAATTGGTGCAGACTTAAACATAAACAGACTTGCAAACATACACATTTTCACCTGTTTAATGTATGTTGCTTTGCAGTGTAACTTCGAGTATTTCTATGTAGTTATTCTGCCTGCACCACAGAGCCATCACACAAACTGGCCAAAGAACTACAGCAGAAACTGAAACACCTGATCAGTGGATCCAGACAATCTATACAATCGACACAGGACTTCTTGGACATCATCAGAAATATACACATAGACAAGGAAGAAACTATGATCTCATTCGATGTAACGGCACTGTTCACCTCCATCGACAAAACACTAACCAAAGAAACAATAGCCAACCTGCTGGACAGACATAACAGACAACAGGACGTTGAACCTATCAACAAAGATGGCATACTTAAACTACTGGACTTGTGCCTCACAACACACTTCACATTCAATAACCAAATATATGAATAAATCAATGGAACACCCATGGGCTCACTGATCTCTGGACTCATAGCAGAAGCAGTAATGCAAAGGTTAGAACAAACCGTCTTACTACAACTTCAACCCAAACTCTGGGTCAGATACGTGGATGACACCTTTGTAATAATTAAAAACACAGAAATAGAGAACACACACCAGATCATCAACACCACACTCACAGGAATCCGATTCACTAGAGAGGAAGAAAAGGACAACCAACTCCCATTCCTAGACGTGATGGTACAGAGAACACCGAACGGAGAATTCACCACAAAGGTTTACAGGAAAGCCACACACACAGACCAAGTCCTAAACTATGAAAGCAACCACCCCAACACACACAAACGAAGTTGCATCAGGACACTATTCAAAAGGGCCACAACACACTGCAGCACACCAGAACTACAAAAAGAGGAAGAGGAACACCTATACAAAGTATTCGCCAAAAACGGATACACTCGCAATTTCGTCAACAGATGCCTAAGGGAGAGACAACGGAACGAGGACATGCCGCAACCCAAAGGACTAGCCACACTACCATACATCAGGAGCATTTCTGAACTGACAGCCAGACTACTGCGACCACTAGGACTCATAACAGCACACAAACCAACAGCCACTCTCAGACAACAACTCACCAGAACAAAGGACCCGATACCCAACATGAGCAAAACTAATGTGGTGTACAAAATCCCATGCAAGGACTGCAGAAAACACTACATTGGACAAACAGGAAGACAGTTAACGATCCGTATACACGAACACCAACTAGCCACGAAACGACATGACCAGCTATCCTTAGTAGCCACACACACAGACGACAAGCAACATGAATTCGACTGGGACAACACTACCATTATAGGGCAAGCCAAACAGAGAACAGCCAGGGAATTCCGAGAGCATGGCACTCATCCACAGACTCTATCAACAAACATATCGACCTGGACCCAATATACCAGCCACTGCAGTGGACAGCTCGAACTGACAACCAGAAGCGGCAGAGACAGGCCACTATAAATACCGGAGAAAACAGCACAGAAGCGCTTCACAGGAGGCTCCCAAGCACTGAGGATGTCACCTAGACAGGGGACAAAACGTTTGCAAGACAAATTCTCAGCTCGGCGAACAGAACCACAACAACGAGCACCCAAGCTACAAATCTTCTACCAAACTTTGAACCTCTTAACAGTCCCTTGGTGAAGGTTTGTCTTTGATGTGTTGAGTCAGTTCTCTTGCTGCTTCCAAGGCTGTTGCTGTTCCTCTCTGTCAGTGATCCTGTTCCAGCTGCTGTTGGTTTGTGTGTTCTTGAAACAATAGTACTCTGGAAGTGGTAAATTCATTTTTCTTCAAAATGTGCTTTCCATTGGAATTTCCTCCTTTTGGTGTGGGTCTCTCTGTTCACCCAGTAAGTTTGAATCCAACTCACTACTATCATGTGGTATTTGCCGTCACTGCCAGTGGGTGGCACTGAGGTAGGAGAGATTGGCATAGCTCATTACCACCAATCCTCCAATGTCTATATTACATCTTGAACCTGTCTAATTATCAATGAAGGAGGACCCTTCAATGATGAGTCTAAACAGAATAGGCACTTGTCTCAGTTAACAAGGTAGTTTATTGCACGATAACAATAAGTACTATTTAAATTAGTAGTAAAGCTTAATTACTCTGGGCTCTTGGGAGCTATACAAAATTCACAAATTCCCTATGAAGGCTAGTGTAACACTAAAATTCCTCCACCCACAGAAAGTGTGACATCATCAGATTGGGTGGGGCTAATGCAATTTCAACATGAACTCTTCCAGAACTGTTACTATATACAACAGCACCATCTCCTCCAAGAGTGCTCTGAGGCCTTTTGGTAATGACAGAGCGGTGCAAAATTGAAATCTTTTTCATGAGAAAATTACCTAGTGACCCCCAGCAGGTGCTCAGAGCTTTCTAATGCCTTGTAAATGAAACCCAATATTGGGTGTACTCAGGCCTAGCCTTTCTACAGTGGAGGTAATTTCTCTCAGTTTTACATTGGCTGGTGCTAACATTGGTGGAGGAGTCCATTTCATTCTGTAATTAATTCATTCTTCATGCATCATGGCAATCATTCGTGGATCTAGTAAAGCCCAGGGAATTCATAAGCTGAATATTTTAGAAGTGTCATGTATTTGCTTACTGGAATGTGATTGGCTATTCTTGCCCTTCACAGTGAAGCAGCACACCTGATCATCAGGTCGCTTTGATCTTTGTTGGAGAATCTATTTAGGTGTATGATTGTGATTTGGAGATCCTAACAAGAGTCTATAAGAATAGCATGAAGACTGTACCAATAGAAGATTCTATCTTTCTTTGAATCACAGAATTGCTGCAGTAAAAGGAGGCTATTGCACCCTTGTGTCATTACTGGCTCTGGGAAAAAGCAACAAAGTTAGTCCTATGTCCTGAGCATCTCCTGTAGTCTGACAACATTTTCTCTTCAGGTGTTTGTCCAAATCACTTCGAAATCCACGACTCAATCTGTTTCCACCATACACTCAAGCAAGCAATGTACTTCAGATCCCAACTATTTCTCATGTCACCATTGGTTCTTTGACCATTCACCTCAAATCAGTGCCCTCTGGTTTTTGACCTTTCTACCAACAGGTAACAGTTTTCTTCTGTTCTCTCTGTCTGGACCCTTCATACAATTGAATACCTCCATCAAAATTTCCTCTTTACTAAAGTGAATATCTTTTATGTTTCATTTGTAAATCTTGGAATTGTGTCCTATATACCCAAGACTTGATCATTAATACATGTCAAGAAATGGAGTGGCCCTCGGAATGACAAGAGGGGAACCTCATTGTATATCTTCCACTGCTCTCAAAAAAACTGTTCATCACCATTCTGTTTCCAGCCAACCTCATGTCCACATTGCAGATCTCCTCTCTGTTCCATGGGCTTCAGCTTTGCAGAAACAATTCATAGTAGTGCCATTTAAGAGGATTCACTTCAACACTGGGTGAACAGGGAGTTTGCCATAGGTAGGTACTTCAAAGGCAGCTTGGTCTAAATGGTACTGTCTCATAAAGATGTGGAGATGCATATTGCAGCTTTTCAAGTAGCAATAGCTGGTACCTGAGAGGAAGCAGTCCCAGATGTAGCTATGGAATTGGAATGACCCTTCATTTTACTTTTGGCCCTCTACCAGAATGATAATAGCTGTAATTCTAACTTCCGCTTAGATATAGAATTTTTTAAGTGCTGGCTTTTATTGGCCCTTATCAGCATATGTGATGAACTATATGGCAGATCGTTGAGTTATTGCGTTCAATTAATGTAGAGTTAGATAGCGTTAAGGCTATTCAAGAACTGAAACTTGCTTCTGCTGTTAGTTGGAATCTTGAAACAGTGGGTCCACAATTATGTGGCATTAACGAAAATGTAACAAACTTCATGCTAGACTGAGTTCTGAGACTTTCTGACTGCACCATAAGACCATAAGGCAGAGGCGCAGAAGAAGGCCATTCGGTCCATTGATTCTGTTTTGCCATTCAATAAAATCATGGCTGATCTATAATCCTCAGTTCCACTATCCTGTCTTTTTACCATAACCACTGATTCCCTTACTATTTAAAAACCTGACTACCTCAACTATCTGAACATACTCAACAACCCAATTTTAACAACCTACTACGGTAAAGAGTTCCACAGATTCACCACCCTCTGACAGAAGAAAAATCCTCCTTACTTTTGTCTCAAATGGGTCACCTCTTACTCTGAGATTCTGTCCTAGACTGTCAAAAGAAAACGGTGGAAGGTCAGTAGAGTGGATCCTAGAATTGTTTCTGAGTTGGAGGTTGTTATTTGGATTTCCTCCGTCCAGAGCAGAACATTTTTGAGAAGTTTTAGAATTGCTTTTGGAACTTCTACAGACCAAAAAAAATTAAGAAATGGGAGGAAGGAGAGGCAGGAGAGATGGTGTTCAGGGGAGCAGCCTGTTCAAGCAATTGTGGAGGGCTCCAGAGGGAAAGGTCTTAGCAGCAATGGGCAAAGAATCACAATGGGAAGCAGGGTTCCCAGAACCATTGTCTTTGTAAGGCTGAATCCAGAAGCCCGAGGAAACAGCACACTGTCGCTCAGAGCAGGAGAGGGCTGTGCTTGAGAGTGAATCTGATGATCAGTAATGGTTTTCAAATTCCAGGAGTGGAGCTAAGTGTTGGAATTTAATATAAATCTTAATTTTTTCCACACTTAAATTCTAAAACTCTGGGCAAGAGAAGGGTAGATTTCTTTTAAAAGTTGTACTTACACATGCTTCTTGCAGACATTATCATATAAAAGAGTGTGAGCAGCAAGAGTGTGCAAATGCTGGGATTTGAGCTAAGTGTGGGAGTTTTATGTTCATGAATTGTTAAAGGAGCAAAGCTGGCAGTCAGTGGAGTGATGTGCTCCTCCTGTTGCATGTGGGAGATCATGGAACAACTGATTGTCTCTGGAGACTGTCTGCAGGAAGTGTGTTTGGATGCAGCTGATTGGATGGACTGGAGAGGTAGCTGGAGTCATTGAGGAGCAATTAGGAAGCATAGAGTGTGATGTATTGAATCTTTAAAGAGGTGGTCACACTGCAGGTACAGTCAGGTAGGTGGGTGACTGCAAGAAGATGTAGGAAGGTTGTGCAGGAGTCTCCTGTGGCTATCTCTCTCTCAAACAAACATACCATTTTGCTTAGCATTCAGGAGTTAACATCTCTTGGACACCACGGCTAACTCTGCTATTAAGAAAGGTTTGTCAAAGTTCAAACGACAATTGTTATAGGGGACTTTCCAGTCAGGGCCATAGGCAGGCGATAGTGAACGAGATTTCAGAATGGTGTGTTGCAGCAGGATCAAGGATATCTCAGAGTAGTTGCAGCAAATTTTCGAAGATGACTGTGAGCAGTCAGAGGATGTTGTACGCATTGATACCAATAACATAGGTAGCGAAAGGGATGAGGTTCTGCAGAGTGAATATAGGAAGTCAGACAGGAGGTCAAAAAGCAGTATCTTGAGGGTAGAAATCTCTGGATTACTCTCAATGCCATGTGTTACCAAGAATAGAACTAGGAGGATAGGGCAGATTAGTGAGTGGCTGAGGATAAAGGGAAGTATTTGGGAGTTTTAGTCCAGGATTCTCTCAAGGTAAACCTGCAGGTTGAGTCAGTAGTTAGAAAGGCAATGCAATGTTGGCATTTATTTTGAGAGGACTTGAATATAAAAACAAGGATGTACTTCTGAGGCTCAATAAGGCTCTGGTAAGATCACATTTGGAGTATTGTGTACTGTATCTCAGGAAGGATGTACTGGACCTGGAGTGTGTTCAGAGGAAGTTCACGAGAATGGTCTCAGGAATGAAAAGCTTAACATATGAGGAACGTTTGAAGACTCTGGGTCTATACTCAGTGGAGTTCAGAAGGATGAGGTGGAATCTAACTGAAACTTACAGAATACTGAATGGTGTGGACAGAGTAAATGTTGGGAAGGAGAAACTGAGACCTGAGGGCACAGCCTTAGAGTAAAGGCAAGACCTTTTAGAATGGAGATAAGGAGAAACTTCTTCAGCCAGAGAGTGGTGAATCTATGGAATTCATTACCACAGAAGGCTGTGGAGGCCAGGTCATTGAGTTTGTTTAAGACGGAGATTAATAGGTTCTTGATTGTCAAGGAAATCCAGGGTTACAGGAAGAAAGCAGGCAAATGGGGTTGAGAAATTTATCAGCCATGATTGAATCGTGGTGCAGACTTGATGCGCTGAATGGCCTAATTTCTGCATCAATGTTCTATGGTCAATGGCCTAATTGTATTATCGCTGAACTGTTAATCCAGAAATTCAGGTACTGTTCTTCAAACCTGACTTCGAATCTCACCACGGCAGATGATGGAATTTGAATTCAACAAGTATCTGTAATTAAGAGTCTAATGATGACCATGAATCCATTGTCAATTGTTGGGAAAAACCCATCTGATTCACTCATGTTCTTTAGGGAAGGAAACTACCATCATTACCTGGTCTAGTCTGGTCTACATGTGACACCAGAGCTGTAGCAATGTAGTTGACTCTGAACTGCCCTCCGGGAAATTAGGGATGGGCAATAAATACTGGTCTAGCCAGCGACGGTCTCATCCCGAGAGTGAATTTTTTTAAAATAGGAGGCTAGACTTCAGATGTTTGGATCATTGGGGTCTCTTTTGAGCAGAAGAGATCTCTACAGGAGGTTCGGGTTGCACCTGAACTGGTGTGGATCAATATCCTGGCAGGGAGATTTGCTAGTGCTACCTGGGATGCTTTAAACTAGTAGGGGAGTTTGGATCCTAAACAATAGTGAGAAAAGAGAGAGAGTTGAGAATGGTTCCGAAGTTAAAGGGAGCAAGGTAAATAGACAAGGCAGGCAGGAGCATGGCAGAGAACAAAGTAAAACTGAAGAATTGAACTGCATTTATTTCATTACAAGAGGCCTGACAGATAAAGCAGATAAACTCAGGGCATGTATGGTAACATTGGACTGGGGCATCATAGCTATTAATGAAACATGGCTGAGGGAGGGACAGGATTGGCAGCTCAATGTTTTACAGCATAGATGCTATAGGAAGGATAGGAAGACAAGATAAGAGGGGGAATTGGCATTTTTGATTAGAGGAAACATCACAACAGTACTGAGAGAGGATATTTCGGGGGGGATCATCCAGTGAATGTACATGGGTGGAACTGAGAAATAAGAAGGGGTGATCACTTTGATGGGATTGTACTATAGGCCCCCAATAGCCACCGTGAAGCTGAAGAGCAAAGATGAAGGGAGATCTTAGATATCTGTAAGAATAATAGGTTTGTAATAGTAATTTTCCAAATATAGACTGGGACTGTAATAGTCTAAATGGCATAGATGGGAGGAATTTGTTAAATCTGTTCAAAAAATGTTCTTTAACAATACGTAGAGGTACCATCTAGAGAAGGAGCAAGACTCACATTGTCATGGGAAATAAAGCAGGGCAAGTGACTGACGTGCTGGTGGGGGCGCACTTTGGGATCAGTGATCATAATTCTGGTAACTTTAAAATAGTTATTGAAAAGAATAGGCCTTGTATAAAAGTTAAAGTTCTAAATTAGAGCAAGGCCAATTTTGACAGGATTAAAGAGGAACTTTCAAAAGTTGACGGGCAAGGCTTTTGACAGGTAAGAGGATAATGTTAACTGCAGATTGGAGTCTTCAAAAGTGAGATAATGAGAATTCAGAGACAGTAAGTTCCTGTTCGTGTGGAGAGCAAGGATGAAGGAAAAGGCACACTGGACGACTAGAGGAATTGAGTCTCTGGTCACGAAAATGAAGGAGTCTTGTATCAAGTATAGACAGCTGGGATCAAGTGAATCTCTTCACAAGTATAAGGGGGTAGGGGCATATGGAGAGGGAACTCGGGAAGATAAAAAGCTAATGTGAGATAGCTTTGGTAGATAAAGCTAAGGAGAATCCAAAGAGATTCTACAGTACATTAAGGGCAAAAGAGCAACTAGGGAGAGAATAGGGCCCCTTAAACATCACAAAGGCCTTCCATGTGTGGAACCCCTGGAGATGGATAAGATACTAAGCAAATATTTTGCATCAGTATTTACTATGGAGAAAGACATGGAAGTGAGGGAAATTAGGGAAATAAATAGTGATGTCTTGAAAAGAGTCCGCATTACAAAAGTGGTGCTGGAGATCTTAAAACACATAAAGGTAGATAAGTCCTCGGACTTGATCAAGTGTATCCCAGGACGTTGTGGGAAGCTAAGGAAAAAATTGCAGTGGCACTAGCAGAAATATTTATATCATTTACAGTCGTGGATGGGTGGGTGCCAGAAGACTAGAGGGTTGGTAATATTATACCTTTATTTATGATTGCAAGGAAAATTTTAGGAACTATAGACCAATGTGTCTGACGTCAGTTGTTGGAGGGGATTCTAAGAGACAGGATTTACATGCATTTGGTGAGGCAAGGACTGATTAGGGATAGTCAGCACAGCTTTGTGCATGAAAAACTGTGACTAATGAACCTGATTGAGTTTCTTAAGAATGTATCCAAGACAATAGATGAATGATATACATTGTCTACATCAACAAGATTCCACATGGTAGACTGGTTAGTAATGTTAGAACACATGAGATTCAGGGAGAGCTAGCCAATTGGATACAAGATTGTCTTGATGGTAGGATGATAAAATCTTTTGCTATAAATCTTTTGTTTTAAGGTCCTGCTCTACAGTTACCTGACGAAGGAGCAGTGCTCTGAAAGCTAGTGCTTCCAAATAAACCTGTTGGACTTTCACCTGATGTTGTCTGGTTTTAATTTTGATGGTAGGAGATAGAGGATGGTGATAGAGGGTTATTTTTTGGACTGGAGACCTGTGACCAACAGTGTGCAGCAGAGATCAGTGCTGAGTCCGCTGTTGTTAGTCATTTATATGAATTATTTGGATGAGAATATAGGAGACATGGCTAGTAAGTTTGTGGATAACACCAAAATTGGTGTACAGAAGACAATGAAAAAGGTTATCTAAAAGTACAATGGGATTTTGATCAGTTGGGCTAATGGGCCGAAGATTGGCAAATGGAGTTTAATTTAGATAAAGGCAATGTGTTTCATTTTGGTAAGACAAATCAGGGTAGGACTTACAGAGTTAATAGTCAGTCAATAGAAAGTCCTAGAGGTTCAGGTACATACTTCCTTGAAGTGGCGTCACAGGTGGACAGGGTGGTGAAAAAGGCATTTGGTATGCTGACTTTCATTGATCAACAGTCTGAGTATAGGAGTTGGGACATCATGTTGCAAATGTACAGGATATTGGTGAGGCCACTTTTGGAGTATTGTGTACAGCTCTGGTCACCCTGTAGTAGAAAGGGTTTTATTAAATTGGAAAGAATGCAGAAATGATTTACAAGGATGTTACTGGGACTGGAGGCTTTGAATTATAAGGACAAGCTGGTTAGGCTCTCTGGTTAGGATGTTTTTCCCTGGAACATAGGAGGTTGAGGGGCAACCCCATCGAGGTTTATAAAATCATGTGGGACGTGGTTACGGTGAATAGCCAAGGTCTTTTTCTTAGGGTAGGGGATTTCAAAACTAGAGCGTGTAGTTTTAAGGTGAGGGGGCAAGATTTTAAAGGGATTCGAGGGGCAATCTTTTTGCACAGAGGGTAGTGCATATATGGAATGAACTGCCAGAGAAAGTGGTAAATGCAGGTATAGTTACAACATTTAAAGGACATTTGGACAGGTACTGGAATGGAAAGGTTTGGAAGGAAATGGACCAAAGGCAGTCAAATCGGAAGTAGTTTAGTTCAGGAAACCTTGTCGGCATAGACAAGTTAGACCGAAGGGTCTGTTTCCATGCTGTATGACCCTATGACTGTCACACAAGGGGAAGTAACCTTTCCATAGCTACATTGTTAAGAGCCTTGGGAGCCTCATATGTTTCAATGAGATCTCTGCTCTTTCTCCTAATTACAACCTATCATTATCACGTTATAAGAAAGTCCCCCATACTCAGAGGATCAATCTAGTGAATATTTTCTGCATTGCCTGCTATGCTAGTATGTCTTTCCTTAAACGAGAGGACCAAAACTGTTCAGAGTACTCCAACTGGCCACTTTTAGCAAGATCTCCCTTTGAGATAAAGACTAACATTTCAGTTGCCTTCCCCATTATCCGCTGAACTTGGACACGAGCTGTTTATGTATAAGGACTCCCAAATCTCTCTGTGCTGCAGATTTCTGAAACCTTTCCACAATTATATAATGTTCATCTCTTCCATTCCTCATGCCAAAATGTTCACATTTTCCTACATTATATTCCATTTATCAGGTTTTGCCCACTCACTTAACCTGTCTATATCCCTCTGTAGATTCCTTGTGTCATCCTCACCACTTGCCATCCCATTTATTTTTGTGTCATCTACAAACTACTCACTTTCACAATCTGATATACAGTGTTGTTAATAATTGTGGATCCAGCTCTAACCCCTGTGGCACTCTACTAGTTATAGGTGATTATCCTGAAAATGTCACCTTTATCCCAACTCTGTATCTTCTATTAGCTAACTAATTTTCTATCCATGAAATATGTTACCTTCATCAACATTTTACTGTACTATGTAGCATTACGTGTGGTACCTTATTGAATGCCTTTTGGTAATCCAAATAGATTACATCTATTGGTTCACCTTTAACTATCTTAACTACTTTAACTATCTTACCTCTCAAAGAGCAGTAGGAAATGTGTCAGGCATAATTTGTTCCTCATGGAGCCATGCTGACTCTATTTGGTTATGTTAAGGGTTTCTAAATGCTCTGTTATTATATCCTTCAGAATCGACTCTAACGTTTTCCCCACAGATGTTAAGCTAGCTGATTTAAAGTTGCTTTTTGTCCTCTTTCTTTTTTAGATTAGTGTGCTACATTGGCATTTTTCTTAACCTCAGGGACTTTTCCAGAATGTAAGAATTCTTGGAAGATTACAACCACTGTATCGATTATCGCTGTGGCTACACTTCAAGAACTCATCGGATAGGGCTTCACAGAAGATCCAATTCTGACTTCAAGACTCTCAGAGGATGTCACTGTCTTACAAGGAATACTGATTGACTTACAATAGAATAGCACCAGGGATGTAGAACTTCTTCAGACAGACGAGAGAAGTTGAAGCTGTACTCCTTAGAACAGAGGGTTTAAGAGAGATTTGATAGAAATGTTCAAGTCATGCAGGATTTTGACAACATAAATTAAGAAAAAATAATGGTTGCGGTATCAGTAATAAGAGGACAAAGACATAAGGTCAATGGCAACAGAATCAAGGAAAGGTGGGAAGACTTTTTAATCCACTCAGAATGGATGTTGCAAGCAGATTAAACAATAACTTTATGAAGAAAATTGGATATATACTTGAAAAGGAAAACAGAGTACAAGGCTACATGGGGAAAAAGCAAGGAATTGGAATACTTAGGTAACTATTTCCACTTGAATGTTCTCCACCAAGGTTGCCTCATTCTATGATTCTTTCAAATTACAGTAAGAATTGAAATAAAGGGAAGACACTAATGAGATCAGCAGTGACTTCCCCATTGGAAGAGGCTTTTTTAAAAATTCATTTTAGGAATGTGGACGGCACTGAGCAAGTCAGAATTTATTGGTCAGTCTTGTTGCCTCTGCGTAGACGGGAATCTAGAACATGGGACTCAGTCTCAGGTTAAGGGGCCAAACTTCAAAGATTGAGACAAGGAGCAAATTCTTCACTCAATCTTTGGAATTCTCCACCATAGAAGATTGTGGTGATTTGTCATTGACTGTATTAAAGCTGGGATGGGCAATTCTTGATGTCTCAGGAACTGAAAGAATATGCAACAGTGTGGGAGAGTTTAAAGCCAAGATCAAGCTCGATCTTGTTGAATGATTGGGTCGACTGTAAGGCCTAATTCTGCTCCAACCTTCTCTTTTCAGTGTTGTTTGATTTATGCTATGTTGACTCGAGGTAAAAGGTTGTATAGTAGTCCAGGTTGAATAACCTAGTGAAAGCAAAGGTGTGAGGTCTCTGTAGAAATCTGCCAAAACCCCATTTCAGTAAATGGGGTAGGTACATTAGCCAGGGATAAATGTAGGGGAATGGGTCTGGGTGGGTTACTCTTTGGAGGGTCGGAGTGGACTTGTTGGGCCGAAGGGTTTATTTCCACACTGTAAGGAATCTAATTAATACTCTTAAAGGCTGGGAAACCAATTAATTTCAGAAGGAACACCAGAAACACAATGGAAAGCATAGATTTGGAATGAATATAAGGGGTCCACAATCAGTACAATTACAGGTCCCAATCTCACCTGAAAGAACATTCCAAAGAACTATCTCCAGAAGAGCAATTCTGAGCAATCCAGGCAGCAATTTGAGAGCAACACCAACTGCTAATCCCAACAGTTTCTGATCAAGTGCTACCGGACACAGGCCTGTTCCGAACCAGGGGAACAAACGGCAACCGACCATCGCCATCTCCAAAAACCAATTGACTCAACCAACACCACAAGGCCTCAGGCACATCCTGAAGTGAAAACTGGTCCCACAAAACCAGCAGAAAGTAAAGAAAACCAAATAGATCTACGAGCATCTTACCACATGTGCGAACTCAACCTAAACTGAAAAGCCTACACAGTCTGAAATCCTCATCTAGGCTCCAGGTACAGTAAGTGGGAACAGCCAGGTGTATTTCAAAATTGTGTTTTCCTTAGTGGAGAGCTAAACTCCTGATATCCCAAAAGGTCTGACCTAGCTAGCAGGGAGGGAGGGCGGATGGTGACAGTGCATGGGATCCTAAAGGTAGGAAGCCTGAGTTTGGATTCTATAATTAAAACTGTTGCTTTTAGTATCTGATAGTGCTTAATCTAGCTAATAGTGCATTTGATAGATTACTATTCTCTGTATAGTTAACCGTGTCAATTCCCCTACCTGTATTTCTTGTATTATACTTACCTTTTGAATTGTCAATAAACCCAGGGATTCTTTTGCCCTGACACACCTGTCTACTGTCTTCTTCATTTCACATTCCTTAAATACATCCAATGTCTAGAAGCAGGGATCTGGAGGTGATTCAAACCACCTAAAATCAGAGATAATTGATTGCAAACCAGCACCCTACAAAGGGATTCACTGGTCACTGTACAATGGTCTACAATTGGTAGGAATTGGAGTATGAACACAAACAGAAGAGAGGTGACAGTTGATTTCATGTTATTGATGTCAGCCTGAGTTTTGATGAATAGTGAATTCTTTGGTCAAAATGAAGATGAAGATTATCCTTTGGGTCTTGCCAACATTGGTGTTACCTTTGAGGTGAGAACAAAGATTGCCAGTGCTATTTAATTCCAATGTAGATGTACAGTGGAGCCGTAACTGGCATCAGGCAAGAATTTTATTTCTTAATTACATTTAATGCCTTTTACGTGCAAAGAGGAATGAAGAGGAAAGTGTTTGCCTGATTGCCATTGGGGGAAGGGGAGTTTATGGGAATTGAAACAGATTTAAACTCTGTTCAATTAGATTCATCTGTTGAGCTAAATAATTTTTGAGGTTCAAATGTATCTGATTGAAAAGGTTTTCAAAGGTCTTTGATCTGGTCACATTCCAATGTTCAATCAGAATGTTGGTAAACCATTTCATGATAGATGTAGAATCTAAGGACACCATGACAATTAGCATCTTGAATTGGTAATAGACATTTGATGCACCTTGCTTAAAAAAGACAATGTAACTATGATTGGAGTTACTGAACATTTCCCCTTCTGTTTTGAAGATAATGCGACAGTCTCTACTGCTATAATTTAGCATTACATTTCAGCTTTCATGCTGGAGGAGAAAAAGAAATCACTGGAACTTGAATAACTACAGGTGATATTTTGGAGGAGTAAGATAATCTTTGTTGAAAACATGTCATTCATTTTTGGGTCTCACATTTGGATTTGTTTCCAGCTGGACAGCTTTAATGAACTAAGGGAAAGCTGTGTTTAAGCCTCAAGCTGCAACCTTCTTCCATGACATTTCAAATAATTGAGTTTCAGAATGAGACAGCAGTTTTAACAATCTCTGTGTCACCATCAATGGTTTCACCTCATATTTGATGCAAAAGCCTCTGACTCTTTGCTCATTATCCACTTCCAATTAATTTGCCCAAATGTATTGATACATTGAGAGTCTTCTGCACAGGGATAGTGAGCAGAATGAAGTGGGAGCCTGACTACATGTCAAAACGTAAGTGCTCATACTCGCTTTTAGATGCATGAAAAGTTGCAATCAAACACAAAATCTTCCAGACCTGTGTTAATCACAGTACAAAATGATTATTGTCACTCCTACAGAGATGAATCAAAAGAGGATTATGTTCTTTTGCAACTGGAGATCCATCTCAACAGGGGCATGTTTGGTAAATTGGACCTCTCCCCAACTGTAACTACGGGCTGCCTGCTGTTGCAATTGATTGTGTGTGAACAATGGTTATCTTTTATTTCACACCAATTTACAGAATAAACTGAGATTAAAATGAAAGAAAACAGAGGAAGCAAAGTAAAATGTTTGAATGTTCCCATTACAAACACCATTTATCCTGCACACTTTAGAAAAAAAATGATTAATCTGTGACCTATTGAGCAAAATTCACCTTGGCAGTGTAAAAATACCTTCCCAAGAACTGCCTGAAATCAGTAGAGGAAATCTTGCATTGGTGGAACATTACCTAAAGTCAGATAAAAAGAAGGGCTTTATCTAAATGTTGGGAATAAATATGTTCTGAGGAAAGTTGAAATGAAACATAGTTTGATAACACCAAGCAAATATTCAGCTTATCTTGAGCTGAGCTACAATCATGAACAATAGACATGCATTTAAGGTAGTTTATTTGAAAAAAAAATCAATTTTTATTTACCTAAAAAAAATCTGATATAATTGTTAAGCAATGCAACACTTAGGTTTGAGCATGTTACAGGAGAGCAGTGTTTATGTGCGCAGCAGGTGAGAAATTTGGCGCAGGAGTTTGGTTTTAGATAAAGGGCAGCAGCTCAGAAAAGTGTAGACAGTTAATACTACATTTGAGCTGCCTTCTGTCCTGTCACATTTCCTCTCCTTTTTTGACCATTGCTTTTTTTGGCTGTAAATTAATGTTGTTGACTTTTATATTGGCTTTCCTGTAAATGTTTTGCATATTAGAACTTTGGCATGTTTTTTTGGTGGTTCAACTGATGTCACGGGAAGGAAGTCGAATTTAACACGATAAAGCTTGATAATTTGTTCCAAGTTGACACATCCATCACTGCAGTGCTCCAAATCTGTTGCTTTCCAAGGACCTGAACAAAGGTCAATCACAGGTTAAAAAGCAGACATGCACTTTTCACAACCACCCATTGTCACAATGTGCCTTATGATTAGATTCCCTTAGGTATGGAAACAGGCCCTGTGGCCCAACAAGTCCATACCTATCCTCCAAAGAGTAACTCACCCAGACTCCTACACTATATTTATGCTTGCCTAATGCACCTAACACTATGGACAACTTAGCATGGTCAATTCACCTGACCTACACATCTTTGGATCATGGGAGGAAACCCGCACAGATGTGGGGAGAATGTACAAACTCCACACAGACACTTGCCTACAGCAGGAATCAAACCTGGGTCCCTGTCACTGTGAGGCAGCAGTGCTAACCACTGAGCCACCGATCTGCCCTGAAGTCAGTGATCATCTGAAACTAACTCCACTGGACCTGCCACATGCTTAGGATGCCTGAGTTCTGACTATCAAAGCCAATCTTCTTCGCCTAGCTCAAGGAAGGCACTTGAATGGGAGGAAGACAATGAAAGCATTGCAAAGACTCCCTGAAGACATCCCTCAAGAAATGCAACATAGATGTCAATGCAAGGAAGACCCTTGTTTAGAGGAAACCGGCTTGGAGAAAAGTTCTGTCAGCTGGGACACAATTCTTTGAGAGCATCCGGTGACAAGAGGAAGTATGGAAAAGGAACCCGAGAAAGGAATGCCAACAATCTCAAGGCCAAGAACTACTTCCACCTCCAAAAACACTGATTAACCATTTGGGTGGGAAATGCTCACATGCTGTTTTAATGAAGAATATTTTATTAATAAAATCGAATTGAACCACAAACCAAATTGTGTCCCTTTGTCAACCTCATTGACAAAAGCATTTGGGTGAAGTGTCTTTAATAAACTGGTCAAAGTGTCTGAAGCACAGACAACAGTTTTGCATTCAAGTCCTGGGGTTTGATGTAAACATGAACATGTAACATTACCTGAACCACGGCAAACCATTAAATAATATTTAAAATGCCTAGAAAGGTCTTTAAAAATTCTATTTCAGGAAATGTTTTTATGACTTGGTGGAATACTATTGATTCATAGTGCAAAAAAATCATGTTTGCATTAGACCAAAACCAGATTTTCAGAGGAATAAACTAGGTTCATTGGAGAATTCTTCTGATGTAGCATATAAGAACAGATATAAAAAATACGGAAATCTATGAGGATTGATTGCACATTATCCTGCTGACTCTCCCATTGAAACCTTGAAGTGAACAATTATTAAAAGATTGTCACAACCCGAGATTGAAATAGAAAAGTTCAGTTAAACTTTCATAGTCTTAATATGCCTTAAACATATAGTAAGCATATTTTAAAAATTGTTGCAAATAATGGAATATTTTTACTGTCAAGTGACACAAATCAAAGGGGTCATAAACAATGGTTTTGTACAAGTTTTGGGCACAAATCAGGAGATTTAATCTTAGCTGGAAGTACTCTTAATTTGACAGCCAAGCAGACAGCCAAGCAGTTACAAAATGCTTGATGGGTTTTGAAGGATTCTGTCATAGACAGGTTATTTGAATTTTGAAAATCTAGGCCTGCATATGTCAGAACAAAAATAGATATCTATCTGTTGTTATGTAGTTGCAATTAATAGATAGGCCTTAAAAATACAAAGCATTTTTCAAAGAATGTACAGGGATGGAAAAGACAATTACAGTCCATCTGGTTCATCTTGAAGTTTGAAAAGTGCTATATACTATTACGAATCACATTTTAATATCTGTGCATATTATCGATTAAAAAATGTTTAATTTGAAAATAGAGCTTTCTTTCTTGATTCAGTCAGACTAGAAATGAATAATTTTGAATAGAATATATGAAATAAGACAAGATGATTAAGCTCATCAAACCCATTTGATTTCACAAGTCATATAGAACTTGCCCTCCTTGGACTTTTGTTTAATGATATGATGAGAGATCCATACCCAATGTATCATATCTTGTCTCTCTGCGGTTGCTACCTGACCTTCCTAGTGTTCTTAGAATTTTCTGAGCTTCTGTTTGTAAACCTAAATGTTTGATTGGTTCAGCCTATTTTTGGAATCAAAGAAAAGTTTCATATAAATACGCACCAATTGAACACTGCTCTTTGCTACTTTTCAGGCGATGAACAAATGCTGGCAAAACAATGGCCAGCTCCAGAACATCCAAGTCATTTAAGAAGTAGCTGGATACTGTAAAGCCAAGATAATGTAATTGGTGTGCTGGAACATTGAAAGCAGATGAGTTGAAATTAGCCTCCTTCACACAAAAATGCCCTGTGTTTTTTTAACAGAGAGAGAAAGTTGTTGGTTTACTTTGAGCATTTTTTTGTATTTGCTCAAATGTGGTATTCTCATAGTATTATAAATTTTGAGATGGCTATCCATATGTTCTCAGCTACTTCATCTCCAGCCTCTCACATAGACAAACTTCCTACAGCCAACAGTTTAATTTAAGTGCCTGGCTTATGCCTTCACTGTCTGATGCCTTGCAATAGTTTTGCCAGCTCCTAGCTGGTCAAATTGACTTACTCTTGTCCAAAACAACCACATTGACAGAAATTTGATGAACGGTCAACAAGCTCTGCTGTTCAGTCCTAATTCAAATTCTTAATCCTTTTCTAATTATGGGTCACATTTGAGATGAAAAGCTTTATGCTACCGTCTTCTCTTTGCATGTTCCACTGCAGAGAGGAGAGCTGACGCAGTTTTGCCCAGAGTTTGAAAACTCTGTAATATTGTGGGTAATCCAGAAGATATATATCTGACAGGAAAATGAAATTAAGTCAAATTAGCGCACAGCTAATTTTCATCCATAGAACAGAAACCCAATAGAATCTGGAGGATGCGTCTAATATAAATGCAATATAAAAACTAATTTCCTCATTGCCTTCCAATAGTTTTATGGTTATAGCTAAATACCACTCAAGATCTTTTCTGGACTTGCGGTCAGTTTTTGCCATTGAAATCACAGTAAGATTTCATAGGGTCTGACCATCTTAAAAATAAAAGGAAAACTATGTAATTATTCCCTACTATGAAGGCACTAGGGGACTTACATTTTTCAGTTGCTTAATTCACAAAACTTCATGCAGGTTAAAAAAAAATTAGCAAATATCATTTCTTTCAGGCTTTCATCTTGTAACAGCATTATTTATATTCTGGCATCCTGAGAGTTTTGAGTCATTCCCTGTTGCTAGGAGACAGTAAAACAGAAATTAAGCAAAAACCCACACTTCATCTGTACATGGGTAGATCAATATTGATTCAACAAATTCTTGCTGCAAGCAACAATTGTTTTAAAAGGTAGGTTTTACTTTGGCCATTATTCACAATTCACAAACCATTTCATAAATATTGTACTTTTAGTGTATTCTAGAAACAGGAATGGATCCAGAAATAATTTATTTAATCTGAACAAACTATAGATGGTTTATGATGGTAGGCTTAGATGAGCAAAGGTGGAGGCATAGACATGAGTAAGGACTGATTGAGCAAACTGATTATTTCTCTGCTATATTTCCTGTGTATCCTGTGTAATAATAGGTTGGAATCCATAGGTTTGGAGAACATCTATTGCAAGGGAAGCTGTCAGTATTACTAATCCATCTTTCCAAACCTTAAGATTGCTGTGATTTACATAGAACATAGAACAGTAGAGCAAAGGAATAAGCCCTTCAGATTAATATGTCTGTGCCAGACCTCTAGTCCCTACCTCTTCACGTGTTTCTCTAAATGCCTCTTAACTGTTGCTTTCATATCTGTTTCTACCACCTGCACTGGCAATGCTCTCCAGGCACCTACCATCCTCTGTGTAAAACACCTTTCCTTGCACACCTCCTTTAAACTATTCCCCTGTTCATTTAAACCTATGCCCCTAGTATTTGAAATTTCTACCCGGGGTAAAAGACTTCAACTATCCACCCTATCCAAGTTGCTCATACGTATACATACTTTCATCAGGTCAGCCCTCAGCCTCCAACACACGAGCAAAACAATCCACGTTTATCCTGCTTATAACTAATAAACTCCAATCTAGGCAAAATCTTGGTAAACCTCTTTAACACCCTTTCCAAAACCTCCACATCCTTCTTATAGTGTGACAACCAGAACTGCACACAATATTCCAAATGAGGCCTAACTAAAGTTTTATACAGCTGCAACATGGATTGCCAACCTTTATGCTCAATGCCCCAATCAATGATGGCAAGCCTGCTGTACACCTTCCTTACTACCTTATCCACTTAGTTGTCATTTTTAGGGAGCTGTGGACTTGCACCCCAAGATCACTCTGCATGTCAGCATTCTTAAGTACCCTGCCATTTACTGTATATTTTCTTTTTGCTTTTTACAATTTCTTTTGCAGGCCACAGTTGACTGAGTCTATACACCGTAAACGAATGCATAGCTGCTGCGATTGATAAGGGTACAGTGGTAGATGTGATCTATATGGACTTCAGTAATGCATTTGACAAGGTTCCCCATGGGAGACTGATTAGCAAGGTTAGAGCTCATGGAATACAGGGAGAACTAGCCATTTGGATACAGAACTGGCTCAAAGGTAGAAGACAGAGGGTGGTGGTGGAGTATTTTTTTCAGACTCTACACCTGTGACCAGTGGAGTGCCACAAGGATTGGTGCTGGGTCCTTTACTTTTCATCATTTATAGAAATGATTTGGATGTGAGCATAAGAGGTACATACTTTCATCAGGTCAGCCCTCAGCCTCCAATACACGAGCAAAACAATCCACGTTTATCCTGCTTATAACTAATAAACTCCAATCTAGGCAAAATCTTGGTAAGTTTGCAGATGACACCAAAATTGGAGATGTAGTGGGCAGCGAAGAAGCTTACCTCAGATTACAGCAGGATCTTGATCAGATGGGTCAAAGGGCTGAGAAGTGGCAGATGAAGTTTAATTTAGATAAATGTGAGGTGCTGCATTTGGGAAAGCAAATCAGGGCAGCACTTATACACTTAATGGGAAGGTTCTAGGCGTGTTGGTGAACAAAGAGACCTTGGAGTGCAGGCTCATAGTTTCTTGAAAGTAGAGTCGCAGGTAGATAGAATGGTGAAGAAGGCGTGAAGTATGCTTTCCTTTATTGGTCAGAGTATTGAGTACAGGAGTTAGGAGGTCATGTTGTGGCTGTACAGGACATTGGTTAGGTCACTGTTGGATTATTGCATGCAATTCTGGTCTCCTTCCTATCTGAAAGATGTTGTGAAACTTGAAAGGTTTTAGAAAAGATTTCCAAGGATGTTGCCAGCATTGGAAGTTTTTGAGCTATGGGGAGAGGTTGAATAGGCTGGGGCTGTTTTCTCTGGAGCATCAGAGGCTGAGGGGTGACCTTATAGAGGTTTAAAAAATCATGAGGGGCATGGATAGGATAAATAGACAAGGTCTTTTCCCTGGGGTGGGGGAGTCTAGAACTAGGGAGCATAGGTTTAGGGTGAGAGCGGAAAGTTATAAAAGACACATAAGGGACAACTTTTTCACGCAAAGGGTGGTACGTGTATGGAATGAGCTGCCAGAGGAAGTGGTGGAGGCTAGTACAATTGCAACATTTAAAAGGCATCTGGATGGTTATCTGAGCAGGAAGGGCTTGGAGAGATATGGGCCAGGTGCTGGCAGGTGGGACAAGATTGGGTTGGGATATCTGGTTGACATGGACAAGTTGGACCGAGGGGTCTGTTTCCGTGCTGTACATCTCTATGACTCTATGACTCCAGGTCAAATAATAGTTCTTTATAGAACATTAGGTAGTTTATTTTTATTGTCTGTGTAGAACATGCCTTTTAATGTTTCCATCTACCTCATTCAATTTGTGCCTGTGTCTCATGCCTTCATAATTTCCCTTAGTCAATTCCCTCCCTTACGAATGTACTGAACCAATTCCTTACTATCAGCACACCTCCACCCCCTTTTGCTACCTTCCTGTACTGCCTTTCTAACACAAACATTCATTTTGTGCAACCAAGGACACTTCCTGCAAAATTATTTCAGAGCACTGGCTAATTCAGAACATGTGGTATTGTGTGGAAGGTCGCTGAGGTATTTGAATTTCATGTTAGCCATTGTTTATTAGAAAATGTTTAGTTATTAGTGTAGGAATATCATTAGGAATTTTTAAGAGCTCAAGACATATGAGGAGGTATAAAGCATTAACATTTCTTGTCTTAATAATCTTATACATAAAAGCTGAGATCAGCAAGAGGCTTCTCCATCAGGTCTCAGTGACAACTTAAAAAAAAGGAGTAAACCATTCGCCCCAGTTCTGTCATTCATTATGATTATGACTGATTGTGGTTTCAGTTCTATGTGATCTGACATCATGATGACATAGCTTGTTCTGTGTGTCTCCAGTATCTATTGTCTATAATATTGGTATAGTTAATATAGTTATTACATTTTGAATTGGTTTATGTTTGTGGGCCTCAATGGCTGAGTAATTGGTTTTCAATTGACTGTGACTATGAACTCATTGGTGATGGTCAGCTACCATTCCGAAACCAATAATAGGACCATTGCGAAATTGTTTCCCTTGTGCTATGAAAAAGCAATTGGTGTAAAGAGATCCTCCACTGCTCCTGAGTACAGCTACATGAATCTTGAAGAGATATTTTCCTACCACTGTGTTTGTATATTCTTTAATCCCTCAAAATTATGAAAATACTTAACAGTTTCTGTTGCAAGCTGTGAGCTGTAAAGAGTCTCTGGCTTTACAATTGTTTCTTGTTACATTCCGACTTGGAATTCTACTCCAGAGAAGGATAAAGAGGGCAGCAGGAAAATGAATAGAGAGAGAAAGGGCATTTGCATTACATTTGTACTATTCAAATGCCAGACAACGGCTATATCCAAGAAACAATCTTTGATATTCAAAAGCATTATCATTGCCAAATTCTCCATTATCAACATCCGGAGTCTGATCGTTGGCCAGAAGTTTCACTAGCTGGGCTATGTGAGCACTGTGGTGAGAAGAGTCAGTCAGAGGATGGAAATTCTTTGCCATGTGACAATCTCTTAACTCCCCAAAGTTTGTTCACTCTTTAAAAGGCATATTAGAAGTGTGATGCTCCCCATTTGCCTCAGTAAACTCTCAAGAGATTTGTTGTGGTTCTGTTCGCCGAGCTGGAAATTTGTGTTGCAGACGTTTCGTCCCCTGTCTAGGTGACATCCTCAGTGCTTGGGAGCCTCCTGTGAAGCGCTTCTGTGATCTTTCCTCTGGCATTTGTAGTGGTTTGAATCTGCCGCTTCCGGTTGTCAGTTACAGCTGTCCGTTGCAGTGGTCGGTATATTGGGTCCAGGTTGATGTGCTTATTGATTCAATCTGTGGATGAGTGCCATGCCTCTAGGAATTCCCTGGCTGTTCTCTGTTTGGCTTGTCCTAGAATAATAGTGTTGTCCCAGTTGAATTCATGTTGCTTGTCATCTGGGTGTGGCTACTAAGGATAGCTGGTCATTTCGTTTCGTGGCTAGTTGGTGTTCATGAATGCGGATCATTAGCTGTCTTCCTGTTTGTCCTATGTAGTGTTTTGTGCAGTCCTTGCATGGGATTTTGTACACGACATTGGTTTTGCTCATGCTGGGTATCGGGTCCTTTGTCCTGGTGAGTTGTTGTCTGAGATTGGCTGTTGGTTTGTGTGCTGTTATGAGTCCTAGTGGTCGCAGTAGTCTGGCTGTCAGTTCGGAAATGCTCTTGATGTATGGTAGTGTGGCTAGTCCTTTGGGTTGCGGCATGTCCTCGTTCCGTTGTCTTTCCCTGAGGCATCTGTTGATGACATTGCGTGGGTATCTGTTTTTGGCGAAAACATTGTATAGGTGTTCTTCTTCCTCTTTTTGCAGTTCTGGTGTACTGCAGTGTGTTGTGGCCCTTTTGAATAGTGTCTTGATGCAACTCCTTTTGTGTGTGTTGGGGTGGTTGCTTTCATAGTTTAGGACTTGGTCTGTGTGTGTGTCTTTCCTGTAAACCTTTGTGGTGAATTCTCCATTAGGTGTTCTCAGTATCATCAAGTCTAGAAATGGGAGTTGGTTGTCCTTTTCTTCCTCTCTAGTGAATCGGATTGCTGAGAGTGTGGCGTTGATGATCCGGTGTGTGTTCTCTATTTCTGTGTTTTTAACGATTACAAAGGTGTCATCCACATATCTGACCCAGAGTTTGGGCTGAATTTGCATTAAGACTGTTTGTTCTAACCTTTGCATTATTGCTTCTGCTATGAGTCCAGAGATGGGTGAGCCCATGGGTGTGCCGTTGATTTGTTCATATATTTGGTTGTTGAATGTGAAGTGTGTTGTAAGGCACAGGTCCAGTAGTTTGAGTATGTCGTCTTTGTTGATAGGTTCAACGTCCTGTTGTCTGTTCTGTATGTCCAGCAGGTTGGCTATTGTTTCTCTGGCTACGGTTTTGTTGATAGAGATGAACAGTGCCATTACATCGAATGAGACCATGGTTTCTTCCTTGTCTCTGTGTATATTTCTGATGTATATACAATCAACGCAGGAATTCTTGGACATCATAGGACAAGCCAAACAGAGAACAGCCAGGGAATTCCGAGAGGCATGGCACTCATCCACAGATTCAATCAATAAGCACATCGACCTGGACCCAATATACCGACCACTGCAATGGCCAGCTGGAACTGACAACCGGAAGCGGCAGATTCAAACCACTACAAATGGCAGAGAAAAGATCACAGAAGCGCTTCATAGGAGGCTCCCAAGCACTGAGGATGTCACCTAGATAGGGGACGAAACGTCTGCAACACAAATTCCTAGCTCGGCGAACATAACCACAACAACGAGCACCCGAGCTACAAATCTTCTCACAAACTTTGATCTCAAGAGATTTGCCTATATCCGGGACAAGGGAGTCCTTTTTGACTGGTACCATGTCCACCACTTCAAGATTCCCTCCCTCCACCACTGACATACACTAGCAACTATGTGTATATCAACTGCAGCAACATGCTGTGATTCCTTATCTGCATCTTTTGCAGTTATGATCTCTACCTACTGGAAGAACAAAGGCAACAGATGCATGACAACACCACTACCTGTGCATTCTCCTTCATGATTGGAGCGATATTGCCATTCCTTCACCGTTGCTGTATTAAGAATCCAGAACCCAATTCCTCCCAGTACGGGGAGTCAACATCGACTGCAGTAATTCAGAAAGGCTGTCCCTACCTTCTAAATGGCAATAAAGGATGAGCGCCAGACCTTGCTTGTGCTGCTCTTTTTAAATGGATTAATAACTATATGAGGACAGTTGGAACTGGAGGCAGAGCTGTTGGCATGCTCAGAAGAACTGTGACTTTCCCAGCAGAAGTTATTAGGACAGAAATTCTCATAGTGACAGTACAAATGGGGTATTTGATTTTATTTGCAGATGTTGACAGAGTGGTGTCATGTCCTGAAATAAGAACTGAGCTGAGTGGTACAGCTCATACAGCTCTGCCGATTATAGTCATGATTACTATAAATCTGAGCATTTTCGCTTCCAGCTCTGTCTGGGATCTCATAGTGGATATCAGTGTGAGTCAGTCAGTCAGTCTATGGGCCATGCTTCTGTAAACAAGTGATTAATGCTTGCTTTGCAATACATGCCCCATAGATATTTAGAAGAAGGAGAAAACAGATTCCAGAGTTTGCAATGATTACAGGTCACCTTGTGGGCCATGTTACACAATGCGCCCACTTTCATAAATCGTGAATCCTGCAGCAGTTATTGATTGGAGAGATTCACCAGGAATTTTCTTGGGAAGGGAAATCCAGAACATGATCTATGAATATTATAGCTAGGCTATTTAGGAGCAAAACTAGGAACCTCCTTTCTCATATAATGGTATGACAATTTGGAACACATTGCACCCAAAGGCTGTGGATGCTGTGATTCAAGACGGAGATTAATGGATTGTTATTTGCAACAGTACCAAGGAGAAAGGAGCAAAGGTGGCTAAGTGGAGTGAATGTCAGAAAAGGCTGAAGGGTTGAATGACAAAGAGAGAGATAATTCTTAAACCATGACAGATGAATAGTGTTCACTAGTATATCACATTATTAAAGTAATTGGGCTGAACATCCCTTATCTGTGGTGTTGCAGGCAGATCCACAATGACATTTTCACATTAGTATTGTTTCAAAAATGTAGAATTGAACAAATCTCAAAAATGCCATTTGTGTCCAATTACTGGAGCTTTTTTTCCATTTACAGCAGTTCTCACAAAGGATAATATTATAAAATAACCTTTTATTGCATTTAGTTAAGCCACTCGGAGCATTTATATCCAAACTGTCAAAAATAATAAAGGCTTTCAGCGTTGATATTTCAAAATTAATGTGTAAGTGACACTTTTATCATGTCTGAGTGACTGATGTGAATACAATAGGAGTTGCAAAAGGAAGTTGTTTTGTGTGGTTAAATAACAATGTAGATTTAATCCTTTTAATGTTTGACTTCTGTCAGCTTTATTCTTTACATACTTGTGGAGAGATGTATTGAAAGTACTTAAAATATAAATCTTATCAAAAGAAATTTTGTTATTTGTACCACCCTAAAGATGTGCAGGTTAGGTGGACTGGTCATGGGAAAATGCAGAGTTACAGGGATAGGGTAGGCGTCCGGGTGGGATGCTCTGCAGAGGGATAGTGTGCCCTTGATGGGCTAAATGGCCTCCTTCCACACTGTAGGGATTCTATTCTATGAAATAGTCACATGACAATTAACCATCCTAAGGATCATACAAATTGGAACTAAATTTTCATGTGTTTCCTTTCTTTATAAACCCCCAAAAAATAGTGAATTTCTAACATATGACTGTTTAAATCACTAAGATGTGTAGGATTTTAGAAGAAAGGTTGTTGTTTTTGTTGTTATGATGAACCCATTGGAGTAATGTCCCTTTAAGAGTTCAACATGCAAATAAACCAAGTATGTGAATACTGTCACAATACTACAGGCACAACCTCTCTTCAGTGGAAGTGGCACAGGCTGTCTGAAGATTATTTTGTACTGTGTGTACAGGTTTTAGTGGAAAATAATTCCAACAGAGATTGTAAAGTGAAAAAGAAACTCCACATACTTCATTTCTGTTACATTTAGATTACACAAGAATACTATTTTATGGCGTGTAGCTAATAAACCAGCCTTAAAAGCTTGAAGGTCAGCAGGAGCAGCCACAAACAAAATGTAAAAATAATGAAGAAATTCCCACAGTACAGAAAACAGAAGAAAATAATATTTAAGTTTGCAAACTTTGAGTATCTCTGATTTTGCCAGCTTTATGCAGGCAACCAGCTGAATCAATCCTGCCCTAGCTAAAGGCCATTTCAAATTAGAGCAGACGTTAGATGTCAGCACTGTGCTGAACAAAGAGAAAGTGTGTCTAAATTCAAATCATTAAATAAAAAAGGCAGCCCAAATACAGGAACAGTGCAGAGCCAAAAAAAAAGCCCTCAGGCAGGTTTCAAGCCAAAAAATAGAAAAGGATAACTAAGTATAGTGCCGAAAGCACAAAAGGATGGATACCAAGTCCTCCAGGCATGAGTCGGAAAGCCACTGATCTACTGTCCAAATTCCTGTGCCTGAAAGAAATGATGTAACTCTGCTGCAGCTCCAACAGTAGCAGGAAAGCTTAGGCAAAGCTGTGAAACACTCTCAGCAGATTCTCATCCTATGAGGAAGATGAGAAAAATCTCCCAAAGTTATTGCAACGGCTAGAAGATGAACTGCATTTGAAAGTCCACTTTAGAATTCATCACTTGGAACTGATGTCCTTGAGGCAAAAGCCATCAGAATCAATTTATCAATTTGTCAATAGAGGCTACAATAAAGACAATCACAGTGACTTTTCAGAGGCTGAACTGTCAGAGTGGATATTCGAGTTCATGATTGCCTCAACACCTTTCAAAACCTCAGAAAAATCCTCTTCAGGGGAAAGAAAAAGGAAAGGTCACAGAATTAACACACTGCTAGCAAATAATAGAAAATACAAAGCATTTATAGCAGGACAAAAAGCATCTTCAAACATTAGGTGCAGCAAATAGTATTGACACTGTTGCCAATTCAGAGAAAGCAAGTTACGTGGTCTAGTGCACCAACTAGAAAGCTGTCCTGCTTTCCAAGCTCTACATAAGGTTGGGAATACAAAAAGATGCTGGGCCCACCTATGCAAGAAATTTGGTACCAAGGATACACCAGAGACCTGCATAAACATAGATAATGCCAGAACTTTCAGCAAGACAGGCCCAAGAAAAGAATCAGAGAAGTGCCAGGTCAGATCAACTTTTTGGCTCGAGGCGTATCTGTCCCGTCCAAGATAAAGTTGAAAATGTACAACAATTGCCTACCCAACATAAGAAATAAATTATCAGTGTTACTAAAGCACAATACTACAGATGCTGCAAGTCTTAAACTGACACTGAAAATGCTAAGTCCTGAAGAAGAAACATCATGCTGGACTCAAAACTTTAACTCTGCTTTTCTCTTAATAGATGCTGCCAGATCCGCTGAGTTTCTTCATCATTTTCTGTGTTTCAGTTATCAGTGATGTCTTAGATTCTTCAACTTCTTGGCCCCACCCCCCATTTATCTCTCCACTCTGGAGGCTTCCTGCCTCTATTCCTGATGAAGGGCTTTTGCCCGAAATGTCGATTTTCCTTCTCCTCGGATGCTGCCTGACCTGCTGTGCTTTTCCAGCACCACTCTGATCTAAACCATACATTCTAAGCTTTTCTGACAAAGCAACATCATCAAGAGAGCTGCTAAAGGAAGATGCCCACAAGGAGGATCATCAACATGCGTCTCAAACAGGCACTGTCAGCAGAAAACTGTACCTTGCAGTACCATGACCCAAGGAAGAAGCTATTCCTGGAAGTCAATACTTTGTATAAAAGGCGAGAACTGTGCTTCACGCAAGCTGGTAAACCAATTGCATTTAGATCCACAAGTATATTGTAGACATAATGCAATTTTTCCAACATAGACTAATATTCTAATATTTTGTATCACAGGATTCCACATGTATCTCTTCAGAAGTAATTCACCGTGGAAACCAATCCCAAACCATTGGAAATGATCTGCTACAAACCACTTTCAGGTGTACCATTGAGACTACAATGACTTCTGGCCCACAACTGAAGGCACTGTGGCTTGACAGGATTAATGGGTGGACACTCTGAGATGCTTTGGTTTTACAAAGATTAGCTCAGTATCTCAAGAAGAGTTATCTTCAAAGGAAAACAAGCACTTGTGACTGAATCTGTTCACCAGGACATATTGTTGCAACCATATCAGACATGTGGGAACAGGATGGACTGGGTGATGTGGTCTACAGGCCAGGATAGCAGTGACATTAAAACAGTGAGCAGAACTGAGCAGAACTGTCACAGCTACATTGAAGTAGAAGATCTCTACACCTACAAGAAATTTCCATCAGTTCTTTAGGCCAAAATTGCCACTCATCTATTCAACTATTCACCATAAATGGAAATATTTTCAACTTAGTCACTGATTGTCTGTTCAATGTATCTGATGAATCATTTCTGAGAGTACATTGCAGGAATTGGACAACCCTTTTCGGGAAATGTGCGCTAAATGTGACATGAACCCTGTGATGTCCTCACAATATTACCATGGATCAACCATTCTTTCTGAGTTAATAATTCATACAATTAAATCACTCATTCCACAGAGTGGGACAATGAAACAGGGTTTTTGTGTCACCCTGTTACATACCTGAGCTACAGCTTTCGATATGGGCTAACCCATTACCAAGAGAGATCACATTCAGAAGGCAAGTGAGAGCAATCTTGCCAAGCCACTACCTGTACAAATTCTCAGATGTAATAAACTCTTCTCAATAAACAAGGGATAGTGCATGATCAGTATGCAGATGTGCAAGTACCTTAACCATACGTAAGTAACATGGTAACCACAGAGGTTTCCATAGTGTCCAGTGACCCTAGCTATTATGAAATTGCCATGCCTAATGGATCAATGCTGAAGAGGAACAAACAGGGGTCTAGTCACATAGTGGTAATGTCCCTACCTCTCAGCCAGGTTGAAGTCCTGTCTGCTCCAGTGGTGTAAATCCATCTCTGAACAGGTTGATTAGAAAATATCCAGATGAACAGAACCCAGTGAAGGGAAGTGTATAATGTGGCAGTTGTGTTTAACCAACACAGCAGAACACACCTGGATGACAATAGTGTGGTGGAACACCAGGACAACACATTGACCATACATTTGCAGACCAAGAAGAATCAAGGGCAAAATTCACACTTCTATAATGTTACACCACAATGAGATCTGGGTGAGTTGTCAAAATGCAGAAGTGATATATGGACTTTTAGACTTCTGAACTTGTAAACTGTACAATCCCTACTTTTGTATAACTAATTTTACTATTATGCTTCTCATTGTGCTACATTTAAATGACAAATGAATATTATTACTGATGTATTCTTAAGTACTTTTGTTGGTCTTGACTTTGTGTGTCTTTTGATTTTAAAGTAAGATGATTCTGAGAATTCCTAACTAAAAGACTTGGGGAGGACTATGAGAATTAAGCAAGTGATCAGTTTCCAACAAGGCATGTCATATCTTGGTAGCTATTTTGTTGTCATGCTCATTCGGAAAAGTGCAGGAAAATGGTGGCCATAAATACGGAGGAATGTTGAAAGACAGAGGTAGATGACACGAATAGTTCAGATGGCCTCGTGGTGAGGTGAGTGTCTTGGCACAAAACTCCATCAGTGGTGGGGCAGGCTTGATAAACAGCTGGGTGAAAAAGAGGATTGCAGATGCTGGTATTCAGAGTCTAGAATAGAGTGGTGCTGGAAAAGCACAGCAGGTCAGGCAGCATCCGAGGAGCAGGAAAATCGACGTTTCAGGCAAAAGCCCTTCATCAGGAGCTGGTCTTTTCCTGCCTGGTATTTTCATATGGTTGTAAAACATAATTTAAGTATTGAGTATATCTATATGTTATGGAAATATTTTTCAGACAGTACTGTGGGTGTGCCGACATAAATACTATGGTTCAAGTAGGCAGCTCACCACCATGTTCTCAACAGCAGCAAAGCTGGGAAACAAACCTTGCCAACAATGCTCACATTGCATGAGCAAATCAAGTAAACATTAATCACCATCAAGCTATATATGTATATCTTTTTATGTCTTCACTGCTCTAAAGAATGGTTACCAATACATTCCATATTTTCTCATTCTCTCGAGATTGATTTTGTTAGTCATTAGTGTAATAATTTCCTATTTCAATGCATTATGTAGCCAGCTTCTTCTCAACCAGGTACTCTATCCATTGCTAGAAACCTTCCAGAAAGTAACAATCAAAGCAAATAGTTTTGAGTCCAGAATATTGTGCCATAGTATTTTAGTTCTTTCATCGTGAACCGCTTCATTATTTCCCTTTCTTGTGCTAGATCAAGGAGCCTTTCATGAGTCATGTTCCTTTTCTAACTAATTTTCAACATGTCTGTAGCACAATAATGTGAACATTTCCTTTATTGTTCAAGGCCCCATTTCCAGCACAATAATAGCACAATGGTATTGCAGCACACCGCATAGTTAACCATTTTATGTTTTTACTATTGATTTGATTTCACAGCTACACAGAAATTATTTCCCATTGTTAATGTTTTGTTATTTCGACCTTCTGATGTTATTAAATCCAGTGAGCCATTTTATTTACCAAAGTAAAATACTGCAGATGCTGATAATCTGAAATAAGAACAGAAAGTGCTAGAAATGTCCAGCAGATCTAGCAGCACCTGTGAACAGAGAATCAGATATAAGTGATGACCTGTGATCAGAATGTTTCATTTATAGGAAGGATAGGCAAGAGAGGAGGAGAGTAGTGTTTTTGATAAGGGATAGCATTACAGCTATACTTAGGGAGGATATTCCTGGAAATACGTGCAGGGAAGTCATTTGGGTGGAACTGAGAAATAAGAAAGAGATGGTCACCTTATTGGGATTTTAGACCCCGTAATGGCCAGTGGGAAATTGAGGAACAAATTTGTAAGATTTCAGTATCTAATAATAATAGGGTGGTAATGGTAGGGGATTTTAATTTTCCAAACATAGACTGGGACTGCTATAGTGTTAAGGGTTTAGATGGAAAGGAACTTGCTAAGAGTGTACAAGAAAATTTTCTGAGTCTGTCTTGTGGATGTACCTACTAGAGAAGGTGCAAAACTTGACCTACTCTTGGGAAATAAAACAGGGCGGGTGACTGATGTATCAGTGGGGGAGTACTTTGAGGCCAGTGACCATAATTCTATTAGTTTTAAAATAGTGATGAAAAAGGATAGCCCGGATCTAACAGTTGAAGTTATTAATTGGAAGAAGGCTAATTTTGACAGTATTAGGCAGGAACTTTCAAAAGCTATTTGGGTGCAGATGTTCGCAGGTAAAGGGATGGCTGGAAAATGAGAAGTCTTCAGAACTGAGACAACAAGAGTCCAGAGACAGTATGTTCCTGTTAGGGTGAGAGGATAGGCTGGTAGGTGTAGGGCATGCTAGATGATGAGAGAAATTGAGGGTTTGGTTCAGAAAAAGAAGGAAGCATATGTCAGGTACAGACAGGATAGATCGAGTGAATCCATAAAAGAGTATAAAGGCAGTAAGAGTGTACTGAAGAGGGAAATCAGGAGGGCAAAAAGGGGACATGATATAGCTTTGGCAAATAGAGTTAAGGAGAATCCAAAGGGCTTTTGCAAATACATTAAGGACAAAAGGGTAACCAGGGAGAGAATAGGTCCCTTCAAAGATCAGCAAGGCAGCCTTTGTGTGAAACCACAAAAGGTGGGAGAGATACTAAACAAGTATTTTGCATCAGTGTTTACTGTAGAGACAGTCATGGAAGATATAGAATGTGGGGAAATAGATGGCGACATCTTGAAAAATGTCCATATTACAGAGGAGGAAGTGCTGGATGTCTTGAAACGTGTAATGGTGGATAAATCTCCAGGACCTGATCAGTTGCACTCTAGAACTCTGTGGGAAGCTAGGGAAGTGATTGCTGGGCCTCTTGCTGAGATATTTGCATCATCGATAGTCATAAGTGAGGTGGCATAAGACTGAAGGTTGGCTAACGTGGTACCATTATTTAATAAAGGTGGTAAAGACAAGCCAGGGATCTATAGACCAGTGAGCCTGACATCGGTGGTGGGCAAGTTGTTGGAGGGAATCCTGAAGGACAGAATTTTCATGTGTTTGGAAAGGCAATGACTGATTAGAGATAGTCAACATGGCTTTGTGCATGGGAAATCATGTCTCATGAACTTGATTAAGTTTTTTGAAGAAGTAACAAAGAAGATTGATTACAGCAAATTGGTGGACGTGATCTATGTGGACTTCGGTAAGGCCTTCGACAAGGTTCCCCATGGGAGACTGGTTGACAAGGTTAGATCACATGGAATATGGGGAGAACAAGCCATTTGGATACAGAACTGGCCTGAAAGTGGAAGACAGAGGGTGGTGGTGGAGGGTTGTTTTTCAGACTGGAGGCCTGTGACCAGTGGAGTGCCACAAAGATCGGTGCTGGGTCCACTACTTTTTGTCATTTATAAAAATGATTTGGAGAGGAACATAGGAAGTATAGTTAATAAGTTTGCAGATGACACCAAAATTGGAAGTGTAGTGGACAGTGAAGAAGATGACCTCAGATTACAATGGGATCTTGATCAGATGGGCCAATGGGCTGAGGAGTGGCAGATGGAGTTTAATTTAGCTAAATGTGAGGTGCTGCATTTTGGAAAAGCAAATCAAGGTAGGACTTACACACTTAATGGTAAGATCCTAGGGAGTGTTGCTGAACAAAGAGACCTTAGAATGCAGGTTCATTGCTCCTTGAAAGTAGAGTCGCAGGTAGATAGGATAATGAAGAAAGCATTTTTTATGCTTTCTTTTATTGGTCAGAGTATTGAGTACAGGAGTTGGGAGGTCATGTTGTGGCTCTACAGGACATTAGTTAGGCCATGTTTGGGAAATTGCGTGCAAATCTGGTCTCCTTCCTATCGGAAGGATGTTGTAAAATTTGAAAGGTTCAGAAAAGATTTACAAGGATGTTGCCAGGGTTGGAAGATTTGAGCTATAGGGTGAGGCTGAAAAGGCTGAAACTATTTTCCCTGAAGTGTCAAAGGTTGAGGGATGACCTTATAGAGGTTTAAAAAATCATGAGGGGCATGGATAGTTTAAATAGACAAGGTCTTTTACATTGGGTGGGCGAGTCCAGAACTAGAGGGCAGAGGTTTAAGGTGAGAGGGGAAAGATATAAAAGAGACCTAAGGGGCGACCTTTTCACGCAGAGGGTGGTGCATGTATGGAATGAGCTGCCAGAGGAAGTGGTGGAGGCTGGTACAATTGCATTATTTAAAAGACATCTGGATGGGCATATGAAGACGAAGGGTTCAGAGGGATATGGACCAAGTGCTGGCTAATGGGACTGGATTAGGTGGGGATATCTGGTCGGCACAAACAAGTTGGACCGAAGGGTCTATTTCCGTGCTGTACTCTCTATGACTCTACGAGTCTATGACTTTCTTTGCAAATTCACTCTGGCATAATTGAAGACTTTCGAAGTTGCTAGTTTCGATGAGTTTCCCATGTCAGTAGGAGACCACAGCAAAATTGACCCCTGGACCTCAGCAACATGTTGCCAGCACATTTCCTGTTGGGTAGAGCTCGGGTAATTTTGGAGATTGGGTTCTGGAGGGGCATCAAGGTAGGGAACTACAGGAGACAAGCCCAGTGCAGGAAAGGCCTAAAGTTTTACTATGATTCTTGTCTGAGCAATTCCTGGCTATAAAGAGGTAAGCAATATTTTATCTGGGAAATCTCAGGAGCTTCTCAATCTTCTCCACAATATTTATTCCCCAGTTGGAAAGCAGTGGAAATGTCCACCTTCAGAACCAAACTAAAATTGCTTTTGGGGTGGATCTGATTCCATCATTAGACCCTAAAACCTGTATTAGTACAAGTGATTTCAAGTATTTTGAACTATTTGTTTGGCCAGAGAGATGAAAAAGACAAATCAGGTGTGGAGTAGCCACGTACTTTGAAGGAGATTTGATTCTAATGGAGATGAACATACTTGATCTTGCTGCAAGTAAGATGGAACTTACTGATGAGACTGAAATGCGTGAGAGAAAAGACTCATGATGAGTGTTTGCTGTAAATCAGCAGTTCAACAAGAGAAAGTAGAACAATTCAGTCATGTTCAGTTCTTATAAATACTTCAATTTACCAGGGAAATTTTTGTACAACTATGAGCAATTCAATAGCATTCTCTCAGCTTGTTGACATGGAATAATTGGTCAAGAAAACAGTGGGTTGAACTTTACTCGTAGTCAGCTCAGTATCAATGTTGGCAGGTTTCATAGAAGGTTTCTCTCCGCAAGGCTGAGTGCTTTTCCGTGCATTGTCTTTCCAAACTCACCTCATTACCTATGTACCATGCCCAGATAGCACCATCCCCCCATCCCTTGCCAGAGATGGAAGTACTCATCACTGCTGGGGTTCCTGGTGCTGGTGCCATCTTTAAAAGGCAGTGGTGGACCAGGTCAACTGCTGTCAGTCACAAGCTGCCATGCACAGTTCCTATTATTTGCCCCAGACGTGGCAACATGAACTTGGATGTAGTCCTTAGAATATCAGTTCCCTGATTGGGGCTGTTAATCTGGTCCAATCAAGGAGCCCTGGCTGACAGATATAGACAGGAGTGTCAGAGGTTCTGTTCACTCTGACAGCTGGTTCTGAGGGAGCTGAATCAGTGTCAAGGCCCCTCCACGTGTAAATGAAGGATGACTTGGTGATGGGATACCAACTTCTGTGGAGTTATTTCGGAAAGGATGTTTCCTCTTGAGGGCAAATCTGAAACTAGGGCAAAGTTTGAAACAGGAAATACTTTTTTTCTCTCACAGAATTACAAGACTGAGAATTTCCTCCCTCAAAAGGTGTGGGATAGTGAACCTATAAATACTTTATAAGGCAGAGCTAGTTAGATTCTTGATTGCCAGAAGATGAAAAATTGCCAGGGATATGCAGGAATGTAGAGTTGAGGTAAAAATCAGATCAAGCACAATCTTATGAATGGTGGAGCCGACTTGAAGGACCGTGTGGTCTACTGTTGTTCTTTGCTCGTATGTTCGGTGTGTGTCTCAGTAAGGGTTCTTTAATCGAATTGATTGAAAAGTCACATTGTTATTTGTCTTCATAGAATTATAGAATCCCTACAGTGTGGAAACAGGCCATTTGACCCAACAAGTCTAAACTGACCCTCCAAAGAGTAACCTGTCCAGACCCATTCCCCTATATTTACCCCTAAGTAATGCACCTAACCTACACATCTCTGAATACTATGGTCATTTTAGCATGTTCAATTCACCTGACCTGCACGTCTTTGGATTGTGGGAGGAAACCAGAGCACGCGGGGGAAACCCACACACACGGGGAGAAGGTGCAAACTCCACACAGTCACCTAAGGCTGGAATCGAATCTGGGACCCTCATGTTACTTAGACTCAACACAGATCCCCTGAATAGGAAGGTGTGTTATTAAGTTATAGAGAGTTCAGAAAAGATTTACCAAGGTATTGCCAGGACTGGAGTGTTTGATTTATAAAAACTGTTTGAATAGGCTGGGACATCTTTCACTGGAGCACCAGAGACTGAGGGATGGCGTTATAGATGTTTATAAAATCATGAGGGGCATGGAGGAGGGAAATAGCAATGGTCTTTTTCCAGGGTGGGGGAGTTCAAAACTATGGGGCATATTTTTAAGGTGAAAGGAGAAGTTTTAAAAAGGACATGGGACAATTATTTTACACAGAGTGTGATTCGTGTGTGGAATGAACTGCCAGAGGAAGTGGTAAATGCAGGTACAGTTACAACATTTAAATGACTTTTGGATAAGTACAAGAATAGGAAAGTTTTGGAGAGATATGAGTTAAACACTGGCAGGTGGGATTAGTTTAGTTTGGGAAAATGGTTGGCTTGGACTGGTTGGACCGAAAGGTCTGTTTCTATGCTGTATGACTCTATGGCTCTATAATAGATATATCACGTAAGGCAATGAGCTGCCAGAGGATGTGATAGAAGTTGGTACAATTACAATATTTAAATGTTGTACAATTACAACATGAATAAAAACGGTTTAGAGGGAAATAGGCTGAATGCTGGCAAATGAGACTGGATTAATTTCGGCATGGGCAAAATGGACCAAAGGGCTTGTTTCCGTGCTGTACATTTCTATAACTCTATGACAGTGATGGACAGAGAAAGTGAAAGAAAAGAAGCCAGGAGACTTGGCTGGATGTTATAGAAGGAGATTTAAAGAAATAGCCAGTGATATTTGTTAGATCCTAGCTGCTATCTTTAGAAAATCATTCCAAAGCAGAGTGGTGTCCAATCATTGGAAACTGCTGCCTGCAGTATGGATAAACTATAATGAGGAAGTCAGAAACTGAGGTTTTATAAATGTGTGAGTAAGTCTTATTGGCATTCAGCAATTTCATTGTGCTGCTCTTTCATTTTGAAGGCTAATTGTATTTTTATTTAATGTTGATTCACAGGTGTGTTCTATGTAAATTCATACTAAATATTGCAGCAGCAACAGAGCATGAGATATTCCAAAGATAAGATATTCCAAAATTAGATTGATCAACATTGATATTGCTGCAGATTAACAAAATAATAACGCAAATTATATCATTTATAAATTAAGGACTGAAAATGTATGGATGCCTCATCTATATCCATGGACTTCTAGGTACAATCATCAAGGGATATGGAGATAGTACAGGAAAATGACAGTGAAGCAATGATCAGCCACGATCAAGAATTAGAGTAGGATTGATGAGCTGAAAGGTTCCTCTCTCTGTCTTACATCTGCACTCTCAGCCTGTAACCTTTGAACTCCTCTTCAGTGACCCCTGAATTGCTCTGAGTGACCTATCAAAAATACTGAGGAGGGGTCAGTAAGGCGTCATATTTCCATTCTCTGTCCTTTTTGTTTGTTACTGAAGTTGGCGATAATGGCTATTTGCTTTAACAACTGACATTTTATTCACACTCGTTTCTTGTCAAGCAAAATATACACAGCCTGAGGTGCAAATCTTCTCTTCCTTTACATGCTTCTCTTGTCCATCTTCAGCATTGCATTCAAGAGTTTGATTAAACTTCTCTGCAATGCAGATTTTCAGCAATTACACTTAGGGCTGTTTTGATTTGAAAATAATTCAATCAGATCTTAACATCTGCAATCCACATTTCGTATTAGGCTAAAATACCACTGAATGCAAGATTTGGTGAACGTCCTCTAATTAAAAGTGCAAAGGGGATTTGGTAATCTGGACTGCAATGTTCCTCATGCCAATTATACCTGTCCAGATTGAGTGCACACCAATTTCAGTATAAAGTGCACAGATTCAAACAGTAATTGCATGGTTAATCCTACTTTTTGTAAGCATTTTTTTTTGTGCTCAGAAGCCAGCAATTTATGATTTATAACACGCAGAGCACATTTAGTCCCAAGAGTTGCTAGGTGGTGACATTCAATTCTGCCCAGTAATAGGGATGAGCTTATTTTTGATAGGTCACTCAGGGCAATTCAGGGGTCACTGAAGAGGAGTTCAAAAGTTACAGGCTGAGAGTGAGGATGTAAGACAGAGAGAGGAACCTTTCAGCTCATCAATCCTACTCCAATTCTTGATCATGGCTGATCATTGCTTCACTGTCATTTTCCTGTACTATCTCCATATCCCTTGATGATTGTACCCAGAAGCCCATGGATTTCTATCTTGAACCTGCTCAGTGATTGAGTTTTTGCATCCCTCTGAGGTCAGCAATCTCCAAAGATCCACCTCCCTTTGAATGAAGAAGTTCTTCCTCATTTCAGTTTTAAATGGCTTGCCCCTTATCCAGAGATTATATTCACTGGTTCTATCATCATCAGTCAGATGAAAAGTCCTGCCCTTATTCGCCCTATCATGACCTTTAAGGATTCTGCAACTTACAGTGCAATCACCTGTCAATCTTTGAAACTTTGGAGAATATAAGCCCAATTATCTCAATCTCTCATCATGAGGTGTTGCACTCCCTCTTTGGCAAATTTATCCATCCTTAGATGAAGAGATCAAAACTGTACAGAATTCTCCTGGTCAGGCCTCACCAAGGCTCTATACAACTGAAGCAAAGGCATCTTTATTTAAGTACTCAAGTTCTCGAAAAATGGATGCCATCATAGTTTTTCTTTCTTGCCTTTCTAATTATTTGCTGCACAAGCAAGTGACTCATGAGCACAGACAGCTAGATCCCATTGGATACCTCCACTTCACAATCTCTACAGTTAAGAAATATTCAGCCTTCCTGTTTTTTTTAAACCAAGGTGAACAACTTATTTCATTTTCATTTAACCTTTTCATGTCCTTTGTAAGTCTCCTTACAGTCTCCTCACGATTTACATTCCCACACTGTTTGGTGTCATTAGTAGATTTTAAAATTTTAAAACTGGTCCTTAGATCTAATTCATTTCTATAGATTGTGATCAGTTTTGGAACTGATCCTTGCAGTACCACTATAACAACCTGCCATCCTGTGAATGACTTGTTTATTCCAACATGCAGTTTTCTGTTTATTAATCAATGTTTGCTCTCTATTATATTCCCTCCAATCTCAACAGCACTAATTTTATTTACTAACCTCCTGTGTGGGACATTATCAAAAGCCTTCTAAAAATCGCATTACATCATATCCATTAGTTCTCCAATGTCAATGATACAAATAAGATCTAAAAAATCCTTGAAAACATTTGTCTGATATGATTCTCTTCCATAAACTATGCCATCTCTGCCCAATTTTCACTTTTTTTCCAAGTGTTCCGTTTTCACATCCTTTATAATGGTTTCTAATATTTTGCCTATGATGACATCATGTCAGCACGCCTGTAATTCTCCGTTCTCCTGCATCCTCACTTCTTAAATAAATAGGTTACATTTGCTACCTTTCTGTTAACAGAAACTTTCCCCAAACTTTTAGATTTATAAAAGATAACAACCATGCAATCAGTTTCCCTATTGCTACTTCCTTTAATGATGAAGAACATTTGTCCAGGAGACTTATCATCCCTTAATCAAGCTAATTTTCCAAGTACTACCTCATTCCAAATCATTTCTCTAGTTCCTCTGTTCCTTCGTACTTCTGGGAGAGATTCTGTATTCTCTTCAATGAAGATAGGTGGTAAATAGCTGTTTACTTTCTCTGCCAATTTTCCTCACTGTAATTTCTTCAGTCCCTACCTGTAATGTGCCAGCCTTTAACCTTAATATTCTTTCTCTCTTAACATATTGATCTAAGGTTTTACAGTCTGTCATAACGTTTCTCACTAGCTTTCTTTCATTCTCTCTTTGCCTTTCCTTGTCAGTTTATTGGCCCTCCTTTGCTGGGTTATAAATTTCTCCAAATCCTCAGGTTTGACACTATTTCTGGCATTCTCATAAGCCACTTAGAGTCATAGAGATTTACAGCACGGAAACAGACCCTTCGATCCAATTCATCCATGCCAACCAAATATCCCATCCCAACCCAATCCCACCTTCCTATTCATATACCCATCCAGATGACTTTTAAATGTTGAAATTGTACTATCCTCCACCACTTCCTCTGACAGTTCATTCCAGCCACGTACCACCCTCTGCATGAAAAAGTTATCCTTTAGGACTCTTTTATATCTTTCCCTTCTCACCCTAAGCATATGCCCTCTATGTCTGGACTCCCCCATCCCAGGGAAAAGACCTTGTCTATTTATTCTATTCCTGCCCCTCACGATTTTGTAAATCCCTATATGGTCACCCCTCAGCCTCCGATGCTCCAGGGAAAACAGCCCTAGCCTATTCAACCTCTCCGTATAGCTCAAATACTCCAACCCTGGCAAAACTGTTGTAAATCTTTTCTGAACCCTTCCATCTTTCTTTCATCTAATCCATTCTTTTTAACTTCCTTTGTTAGCTATTTGATGTACCCTTCCCTTTGGGTGTTTGTGCCTTCAAGGAAAGTTTATCAGTTGTAGACCTTATGGTATTTCTTTAAATACTCAGCATTGCCTGTCAAATCTCATTGTGTATTTTCCCAATCCACCCTTGCAAACTTTCCTCATGTACCATGATAGTTTCCTTTGCTCAGATTTAAGACATTCGTTTCAGAATGAAGTTTCACATTAAAACATCACATAAAATTCCATCAGATTATAATCACTATTTCCCAAAGGTTCCTTAACAGTAAGCTATTAATTATCTCTTTATTGTTACAGAGCATCAAATCCAAAACAGCTCTCAGTGGCTCAGTGGTTAGCACTGCAGCCTCACAGCGCCAGGGACCCAGGTTCGATTCTAGCCTCTGGTGACTGTCTGTGTGGAGTTAAAACATTTTCACCCTGTCTGTGTGGGTTTCCTCCCACAGTCCAAAGATGCGCAGGTCAGGTGGATTGGCCACGCGAAATTGCCCATAGTGTCAGGTACATTAGTCAGGGATAAATGTAGGGTAATGGGTCTGGGTGGGTTACTCTTTAGAGGGTCGGAGTGGACTTGTTGGGCCGAAAGGCCTGTTTCCATAATGTAGGGAATTTAATCTAATGATCATTAGTTAACCCTCACATACTGTTCTCATACACATGTCAGGAATTCATCCTCACAGCATTAGTGCTGACTTCGTTAATCAAGTTTTTTAATGTAAATTGAAGTCATCCATTAGTATTGTATTACCTCACTTATAACATGGCTGACATTAATACTGCAACTCTCACCAATTTTGCTTTCACTTGCTGATTCTTACATCCACTTAAACTAATTCTACATCTTGAACCTTTGATCAAAGTTGCTCCCTTATTAACATCCTGATGCCATCACGAACAAGGAGTGTTGCACAATATCTTTTTGCTTGTTGTCTATTCCCACTAGAATATTCTTGCAAATCCAGTTCCATTCTTGGTCATCTTGTTATCACACTTCTGTGATGACAGTGAAATCATATCCCATTACCTCATTACGTGTATTCAAATCTTTATCGTTCTTGTGGATGCTATGTGCATTCAGACAGAGTCATTAATTCAGACTTTTTAAATACATTTTCTGTTTTGATGCTATTCAGTAGTTACCACTGCTTCATTTGTCTTTAGTATTAATGAACAAATCTTCCAACTCCTTTTACAAAAACAAAGAACTGTGGATGCTGCAAATCTGAAACAAAACAGAAATTGCTGGAGAAACTCAGCAGGTCTGGCAACATCTGTGGAGAGAAAGCAGAGTTAACTTTTCAGGTCCAATGACCCTTCTTGAAGAATGAGGGGAATAGATGTTATATAAGCATATAAAATTATGAAGGGAATATATAAGATAGAAGCAGGGAGGTTATTTTCACTAGTGGGTGAAACTAGAGTTAGAGTGCATAGCCTCAAAATAAGGGGGAGCAGATTAAGGAATGAGTTGAGGAGGAACTTCTTCAATCAAAGGGTTGTGAATCTGTGGAATTCCCTGCCCAGTGAAGCAGTTGAAGCTACCTTGTTGAATGTTTTACAACAAAGATAGTTAGATTTTTGAATAGTAAAAGAATTAGGAGTTATGGTGAGTGGGCGGGTAAGTGGAGTTGAGTCAATGAAAAGATCAGCCATGATCTTAGTAAATGGCGGAGCAGCCTTAAAGGGCTAAATGTCCTACTCCTGATCTTATTTCTTATACTCTTATGTTCAAAACTCTAGTTCTTTATCAGTTCCATCTTTGCCACTTGTTTCTATGTTTATTAGCATGTGGAACATGTGTGTGTCTATGAGTGTGTGCGTGTCTGTTATGGATGAATAGTTCAATCCTCGAGCTGCACATTCTGCCTTACATAAATTGCACACGATCTCCATGTGCTCCATTTGCTGATGCACAATGTAGGGTTGGTGCCTTTATGGATGTGCCTTCTCCTGTTTGGGTATTCTAGGACAAGTGATGGTCACATGTTGGTGGGCATGTTGCATTTGTTTAGGGAGGTCCTCAGGGTGTCCTTGTAGCATTTCCTCTGCCCTCCTCATGATCACTTACCATTGCAGAACTTGGAGTAGAGCATTTGTTTAATGAGTCTTGTGATGGGCATGTGGACAATGTGGCCCACCCATTGCAACTGGTCATGCTCAATACTGGGGATATTGGCCTGGAAGAGGTCACACACATTGCTGTGCCTATCCTGCTAGGGGAATTTGCAGGACTCTGCAAAGGCCTCACTAGTGTTAACTCCAGGAGCCCAGGCACCACTCGAATTCTAAAACTCGCAGCTCAAGCTAATGCAGATGTTGACACTTCCTGCAGATATAATCATCTCAGACACATTATGCATCCATGACTTCCTACATTCCACAGGCTGTACATTTCACACAACTGAGTTGCCCTGCCATATTTTAACTGTGCTGACTTATGTTCCCTCTGACATTTCCTGCTATTGAATGAATACCCAAGGATGGTGGCTGGCAGTGCCTTTCAGATCTAGAAGTCAATGTGTCCACATACTAATTGATGTGCATGGACTCTTCGAGCAGCAAGAGAAAATATTGGTGCCAACTATCTATTGGAAGTACAATCGTTAACCAGTTACGCACCAACAGCTCCTCTGCTGCCTCAAAGTAGGAGTCAAGTACTGGATGCTGAAGAAAGCAAATTTTAAAAAGTGCACTTCTTCCTCACTTCCCCTAATTCACTATGAACCAAAGTATTCTGCTTGAAACCTGCACTCCACTTCCAAACTGCACAGAGACTTTTGTATTTATACTCTTTGTAGTTACAGTGCAATACCAGTTTACCAAAATAACTAATAATTTACTCTCCAGTACAGATAGCCTACCCTGTTTAAGGCTTGAAGAAACTTACTTTACTTTCTTATCTTAGTTTAACTCTTAGCCCAGTAAAATATAGTTAAATGCTGACTATTGGCCACACTTTTAGAAAGATAGTGAGGCTTAATAACTCACTACTCATCAAACTCATTCTGCTTCAAATTTCTCCTCCTTTATATGTAGCTAATATTAAAATTAGGATTCAGAAGAAGTTCCAGGAAAGTGAGAAAATGGGAGGGTCACTGGTTTTGTGTTGGTGGAAGCTGTGAGGAACTCAGGAAAAAGAGCTCTAAGCAATAATACTTCGGTTCAGCTGAGAGGTAACAGCAGTATTTACTGGATGCTACTGAGTATGATTAGAGTTCAGGGCAAAACCCAGAGGCAGGATTAGCCAGGTGAAGCTAGCTGCCAGTGAGTAACTGGAGTTATGCGTGTGACTGACTACTGAAGTGCAATTTCAGTGTCCAGGGGAATATAAACCGAGGTAAGGAGTATTATTAATGAGAACAGCAGCAAATGTTGAGCCAGTCAATGATAAAGTGGCTCTTGAGAGGGAGCTGAAGGCCCGATTAACAAAAGTGAAGAACTGTGATCCCTTGTGACACTTTAATGAGATTTGATAACCAACTATATCATTAATGTCTGGAGGAATTGCTGAGAAATTTGTGTGATCTGTCTTGATTGCATTTACTATTTGATGTGAGCTGTTGGGTCTTCAGTCACAGTCTATTAGTGATATTTACCACACATGTTAGAAATAAATTGTACATGTATTATAAGTGGCATTATTGCTCTAATACTGTAAAGTTGATTGTTGCTTATTCAAAACCATTGAATATTGACCTTTACTCTCTCAGTAAGACCCCTGTAACTGACACTTTACTTTAAAAATAGAGTGTAATAGTCTCCAGCCAGATTGTGGCAGAAATTTGGTGGACTGATTTGGGATTGTAATAATTGCAGAGAGTGTGTGATGTAAAATGGAAGTCTTTCAGTTTTTGCAATGCACATAGGGAAAACAGCATAGCAATGACCAGATAAACAAAGCTAAAGTGCTTGGGTTGGTCATTTCTGATAAAAACTTGTTTGTGGGTGTTCAGGGCACTCAGGGAACCATCCCTGTGCCTCAACATCCACTCAATATTGGGCCTCAGGTCTTTTCACTGTTAAAATGTGAGCATAACTTAGAGTTTGGTAGTGAAGGCAGGATTCCCCTGTGCCTTGTGCATGCCCCAAAGCAAATCAGTGTGCCTAAAATTCTATACTTAGAATTCTAAAATTAGATAGTGACCTGAAATAGGAAATGCTGATATCCCTGGAGAAACTCTGCATTATTTTTAAATTTTCCATCATATATTCCAATGTAATATCAGACTTAATGCCAAAAAAAACAATTGTTGGGTACTATAAGCCCCAGATACATTGAAGTGTATTGGGAATTTCCATGCTCCCATTATATTAAAGATCCATTTGTTGCAAATGGAGGTTTACGCTGTGTTCAGTCAAATCTCACTTCCACGCCTGTGAATTTGATTCATAGCCATGAAGTATAAAGAAGATTCTGTTGGGACAGTTCTCTAGATATCAGCCTGAGACTAGTAGCTACAACACAAACACCATGTAAGAAACAGTTAGATATTGCGATGAAAAGATTGTGAGGTTTAGTTTTGATTGGACAGGCTGAATACACATCCACATCCATTTTATCTGTGTGATTACGCAAAAATTGATTGTCTCACTTTTTGTTCCATTGTTATTAACTGAAAAGAGAATAACTTAGACAGGTGGAGCCGCAACTCAGCCCAATATAAACTCAAATAAAACGTATGAAGAAAATACTGGGTAATCATAGATTGTGTTAATATAAATCATGCATTACTTTAAGTGTGCTGTAATATTCTATTCTGTGTCTGACACAAAATATTTTATAGATTATTTCTGTGATTGAATTATTGTTCAGCAGGACTGCTGGTTTCCTGTAGAGTAATTGACATTGGAGACCCCTTGGAGCTTTTGAAATGGTTTGTTTTTATTACATTTGGAATCTGGCTGGGATGAGTCCTTTCATCCTTCTGTCACAATATGTTGCTATAATGAATAAGAGTTCACTCTGCGTCTGAGGTTTTCACTTTGATGGGTAATGAAGGATGTCAGGAAATCTTAGCTGCTGTGAATGAGGAAGATGAGGGACTTTACATTCTGGGTTTGTTTTTGCCATGCAGGTTAGGGACCACATTTGGCTATTTAATTGCTGGTCAAAATTAGAATTAATGGCTGATTTTACATTGTATTTGTGATTATACTGGATATTGGCAGAGATGTGAAGGGAAGGTAATCATTGGAGCAAGGTGAACTGGATTTGAAAATCAGGACCATCTGCAAATTCAGATCAAAACCTCAATTTCTGGGAACACTAATTTAAACTATTTTGGTCATTCTTCTCATTATTTATGTCTGTGGCTAATGGGGACCATTCATGTTGTTTCTTCAGTGGACTCAGACAGGAACCAAAGTTATATTGGTTAAGGTGAGCAAGTCGGATAGATTTTTGTAAACCTGATTTTTGATTGTTTAAGAGATGCCTTTCAATGATTGATTTGGCTTTTGTGTACAATATTGAGAAAGCAACAAAGAATTTGTGAATTGACAGTTAAGCCCACAGAGAATGGAGAGAAAGATCAAATGGAGATCATTTTGAATGAAATCTTTTGGAGAAAACAATTTTAATGAGCTCTTGGGGGTTTCTTTTTCATGTTATTTGCATGAGATCTGATGAGACATTCAATGGTAGAAAAGCAATAATGGTTTAGCTGGGAGACTTGGACTAAAATCTGTAAAAATAGAAGTAACTACATAACAATGCATGTAACAGTTATTCATTCCAGCCACACAACTGCTGAAATTTGTTTTGCCTGCCTATTTCCCTGATATGGTATTCCATGCATGTTTCTGCCAGTGATGAGAGCAAGTAGCTAAAGAAAAGCTTGCACACAGTTAATTAAAACAAGGGCAGTATATACTGTGGATGCTGGGAACCTGAAATAAAGACAGAAAATGCCTTAAGCACTCAGTTCAAGGAAAATCAGCACTCAACATGTTAGAGAACATTTGTGGAGAGAGACAGTGTGATCCCAATTTAATAGATCGGATGCATCTCTTAAAAAATCAAAAATCAGGTTTACAAAAATCTATCCGACTTGCTCACCTTAACCAATATAACTTTGGTTCCTGTCTGAGTCCACTTAAGAAACAACATGAATGGTCCTCATTAGCCACAGACATAAATAATGAGAAGGATGACCAAAATAGTTTAAATTAGTGTTCCCAGAAATTGTGGTTTTGATCTGAATTTGTAAATGGTCCTGATTTGCAAACCTAGTGCACCTTGCTCCGATTAAAAGTTCAGCCCGAAATATTCGCTTGGTTTTTCTCTCCTCAGCTGCTGACTGACCTACTGCAAGTTTCCAGAATTTTTCAATTTTATAAGCTATCATTTTTTTTCTCACCACATTACAGGATAACAATTTAAATCATGCATTCGAATGAATTTGACCAAATTGAATTATGATTAAGAAACGAAGAAATGACACTCAAATATGTCTGTATCAGTGCAGTAACAATTAACTTTCCCAGCCTTTTATGCGGTGTATCTCATCTGCTTGACAAGAAAACACACTCTATATGTTGCTGAAAGTGATATTTGTTTGGCTGCATGGTTGACTATGCCAGAAATTCTATCACTGTTGCTATCAGACGTGTTAGCACTGATGGCTTTAAGGATGGCTGGTGTAACCTGCATTGCATTGAAACAAAAAGCTCATAAGCACTCACTCCCTCCCTCGCCCCCCCTCACCCTGACGCGCGTGCGCCCACACAAACACACGTCTGAGGAGAACTGCAAAACAATCATAGGAAATGCTGATGGTTGACTCCTTTTAACCCCAATGACAACCCTCGCCAAGGTAAAACGAAACACATTCCTATAGAACTGGGTTCCACAAAAAAAGCTGTTAAGAAATGTGTATCTTTAATAATGAAGGAGCTATTACTTCTGTGCATTGAGATGTCTAGGCATACGGCCAGCATTTACTAACCTTTACATGCTTGGGATAGTAATTGAGGCAATTCTTGTATCTGTCTTAGAGACCATGACCAAATGCATAGCATTTAGCTGAGTTAGCTTTCCATACTTTTGCATTGAAGTCTGCCTATGAATTGCCTAACTTTTCTGTTAGCAATACAACATGAACTCAAGCCTGTTTGTCCTTAAGTTGACTTAGACCTCCAGCCGTTTTTAAATTGGCCACTTTGTGACGTCCTCTTTGTAATATTGAAAGTAAGAATGCACTTGCAAATGTTTGACCATTGTGGTTACTGCGTTTTTAATATAAGTGTAGCCTTCAGTTCTGGTAGTTCGTTTCAGCTCTGAATTCAGACAGATATCAGGTGATAGTTAAGAAAAGAACTTTTCACAACTGCCACTAATGCTAGCACTTTTTCTGCCATTGGTAGCAACTTGCTGCAACAAACATTTCATCGTAAATTGTTGCAACAACCTTCAATCCTATTTGCTACCACTGTGATTTGTTGCAGTTTTTTGTGTGTTAATCCACCAAGGCTGCACTGACAACAGTGTCTAAACTCCTGGCATTAAGAAGGAGAAGGGCAGCAGATGCATGGGAACACCACCATCTGCAATTTCCCATCTAAGCCTCACACCTCCCTGACCTGGAAGTATTTCACCACTCTTTTGTTTGTTGTTGGATTGAAACTCGTTTTCTAAAAGTTCTGCTGGTGGCCCTACGCCTCAAGGATTATAGAAGAAGGCAGTTCATTACCACGTTCCCCAGGGCAGCTAAGTATGGGCAATAACTGCTGGCCTAGCTAATGATGCCTTCACCCCATGAATGAATGAACAACAAAAACAGCCACAGAGTCTCAGGCTCTTATGGAGGCAAGTATTTGTAGGTTTATTAACAACTAACTTTCTGCACTGATATGACATCTCAGATTTACATCAATATCATCTTATGTATTAGCTGACTAACAGACCGACTGTCTTGACAACTGGCTGTCTGTCTGACTGAGTGTTATTCTAAATGACAGACTGACAGTTTGTCTGTAGACTGGCTTATACTAGAATATCACATAGAATCATACAATCCCTGTTGTGTGGAAGCAGGCTATTCAGCCCATCAAATCCACATCGCCCCTCTGAAGAGCATGCCACCCCAGTCCCCACTCCTGTAACCATGCATTCCCCATGGCTAATCCACCTAACCTGGACAATATGGGCAATTTTGCATGGCCAATCCACTTAACCTGAGCATCTTTGGACCGTGGGAGGACCCAGAGGAAATCCATGCAGACATGGGGAGATTGTGCAAAATGCACACCGACAGTTAGATTAGATTAGATTAGATTACTTACAGTGTGGAAACAGGCCCTTCGGCCCAACAAGTCCACACCGCCCCGCCGAAGCGCAACCCACCCATACCCCTACATCTACCCCTTACCTAACACTACGGGCAATTTAGCATGGCCAATTCACCTGATCTGCACATCTTTGGACTATGGGAGGAAACCGGAGCACCCGGAGGAAACCCACGCAGACACGGGGAGAATGTGCAAACTCCACACAGTCAGTTGCCTGAGGTGGGAATTGAACCCAGGTCTCTGGCGCTGTGAGGCAGCAGTGCTAACCACTGAGCCACCACATGTCGTGATGTCATCTAGCCATCTTAAATTTATAGTGCTTTACTGCAAACTGCACATTAATATAACAATTATAATTCTCAATGTTAATGGAAACTGACACATTGATACACATTTGATAACTATTTTTGGTATGATCACACTGTATCCAAGCTACATATGCTGGAATTCACAGACTGAATATGCATCAGGAATTATGGTTCAGTCAGATCATTTTCTTTATTTCAGCCAGTCTTTTATCTGTAAATTCCAATTTGCAGGAGACTTTGCCCAGTAATTTGCCCAGTAATCTGCAGTAAAATGTTAGAGAATTCTCACATTATTTGTAAGCTGAAACATATTGCTCAAAAGTTATGACAAGCTAGGAAGAACAATGAAAATCTTGCATTATGAAAACTAGATTCATACCAAATCAATGCATGAGAGTCACAAAGTGTTATAACTGTGAGATGCACAGTCACTGGTGCCTGTTACTTGTAACTTTGGGTAACTGAATGGACAACTGACAAGGCTAATCAATTTGGACAAACCTGAAGATTGCACCATTAATGTGAAGAAGAAGACCACAGGTTCAATATAGCTACAGCAAAATTACAACATCAACTGGTACCTGACTCAGTAACAACTCTTGCAGCTATCAACAGGGTCACTAAAACTAAAACGAGATGGTGGATTGGCCCATCCACCAAAACAGAGTCCAGCATTTCATCACTGATGCAAACTATGTTCTACAAAAGGACATTGAGCTAAAATGCACAGATTGTAAATACAAATGACTCAGTCTGTCCTCTGTATGTAAAGACATGTAATGTATATATGAGTGGCATCACTAATTGTATAGATATCAAAAGATTTCTATGAACAATGTATATTTTTGAAATAAATTTTAAAAATGCACAAGTAGTGCAAGTACTTGAAAAGAAGCCAAAATTCAGCACAATGCTCCACAGTAGTACGTGAAGAAGGGGCAGTCATGGAACAATGTCAAAGATGTCTCCATTCTTCATCCATGGCACACAAGCAATGCAGTTCAAGCGATAACTGCAATGTTGTAGCTTACAGATTCCAGTCAGATGGAATATGTGGTCAATTTGACACACCACATAAACACTATTAGAAAGGCTGAAACCTTACCTCCATCCAAGTGATAATATATCCCAAAAGAAATGGACAACATGTGCCACATGCCAAGATTGACAGTGGTGCAAATACAAACAGCCATTCCATTATGCATCCTATATAAGAAGTACTGAGAAAACTGGCACAATGTACCACTGTTCACATATAAAATGCTAACTGCTTACAAATGGTTTATAATCACATACATTGGCATTATCTGTCTTAAGGGGAGGTGATGGTCTAGTGGTTTTATCACTCCACGTTTAGTTCAGAGACCCAGGTCATATTCTGGTAACTTAATAGTGGAAATTGAATTCAATTACATATCTAGAAACAAGAGTTCAGTAGTCACCATGGAACTATTGTCGATCGTTGAGAAAACCCATCTGGTTTTTCAGGGAAGGAAATCTGTCATCCTTACTGGGTCTTGCTTTCTTGTGACTCCACACCCACAGCAATGTGGTTGGCTCTTAAATTTCTTCTGGGCAATGGACAATGAACATTGGCCTAGCTGATTATACTGATATCCCAAGAATGTCAGTAAGACTCTGAGGGATGAACGTTGGAAACCTCTTATATTGTTAATGTAGCAGGACTTTCTATCATTGTTCTTTCAGCATGCACAGATCCACACATTATTATAATTCACAAGGCAATGAACTCAAACTTTCCAACAGCAAAGATTCCAGATTGCAATATCAAGTCTAACCATGACTTGTCTTGCATTTATCTTTATGATCCCACCAATCTTATGACATTGAAAATAGATGCATATCAGCAAGACTTAGAGCATGTCTTTTACAGGGTACTAAGCCTGTTGCATCTTGTTCTAAAGTTTAGATGATGTCTCAGACAAACCACTCCAGCATAGAAAAGGAAACTCTCTCCCTAGCTTTTGAGAAGACAAGCCTCTATTTCAGAGATTCACCGGGATGTTGCCTGGGTTGGAGCATTTTAGCAATGGAGCGAGGCTAGTTAGGCCTGAGGTGTTTTCCATAGAGTAGAGAAGGCCGAGAGTGGACCTGAATGAAGTGGTTAAGATTGAGGGGCGTGGACATGGTGGTTAGAAAGCAGATGCTCCCCTTAATTGGAGGATAAGTAACAATAGGACACAATTTTAAGGTGAAAGGCAGGAGGTTTAGAGGGACTTGAGAAAAGATTCTTTCACCCAGAGGGTGGTGGAAATCTCAAATGGGTGGATAGTTGACACAGGAAACCACAGGAAAATGTACTTGGATGAGCACTTGAAATGCATAATATTCAAAGCTATGGGGTAAATGCTGGAAAGTGGGACAACTGTAGATTACAATAGTTTTGTTGCTACAGACTCAATGGACTGAATGGCCTTTTTTTATTCTGGATGATACAATAAGACCATAAGACCATAAGACATAGGAGTGGAAGTAAGGCCATTCGGCCCATCGAGTCCACTCCGCCATTCAATCATGGCTGATGCGCATTTCAGCTCCACTTACCAGCGTTCTCCCCGTAGCCCTTAATTCCTCTAGACAACAAGAATCTATCAATCTCGGCCTTGAAGACATTTAGCGTCCCGGCTTCCACTGTACTCCGTGGCAATGAATTCCACAGGCCCACCACTATTCAGCAACTTATTGTTAATACTGACTAAAAACTGTCAGAAATAATCTGTTGAAAATCTCAGGTGCACTTCCATAAACACAATACAGTCTAATAAAGATTCAATGGTATGGTTGAGAAGTACATCATAAGCTTTAGAGATGGTTATTCCTGATGCTCTGACATAACTTCCAAATTCAGCTCATCGATATTCCTCTAGACCTATAAGTGAATATAGTTGATTCTGGGTTAGAAGACAGTCTTTACATTGATCTCACTCACTTTGGTCAGAGCAAACCAGAGCGGATTCAATTAGTTAAGTCTGATCATGTCCAGTGACAGCAGCTTAAAATGATCATCATCAATGTATGGCCCAAACAATCAATGGGTGGTCCAAACTCATTCAACAGGTCCATGAGGAAGCATGTTCTATCTGATCATTCAGACATGAACTAGCACATTCTAAGAATATAATTTTCAAAGGCAAACAAGGGATTATTCCACAGGCTCAATGCTGAGAATGGCTTGGCCATATGCAGGGAGATCATGTTGGCATAAAAACAAACTAAAATATAGGCATGTGGAATTATCTGTTGGACCGGCATCGATAAGAACATTGATCAACTGATCAATTCATGTGAAACATATCAACTCCATCAACTTCAGCAGTCAAAAGAACTTCACACCACATTCCTTCTGAGCTGTAGTGGAAAATGACCACTCTTATTTTCCGTGTTGACAGCTACAACTGCATTCTGGTAACTATATCACCAAATTCTCTTCTATGAGACAAATCAAAGTTACCACTAAATCATTGCTGTTGACCTATTAACCATTGTATTCAGTTTGTTTGGTAGTCTATCGCAAATTGTGTCCAATTGCAGTCCACAGAGTACTAGTGCACCTTGCCAAGATGCATACAGGAAATGGAGTGTTCACCACATTACCTCCTGTTCTCCTCTACACTAAACCTAACAATCTCACAGAAGCACTTTTTTCTTTGGTAACATCCATGGTCATTAAAAGCAAAGCTACTTTCTAAGATAAGCTCCTCCTCAAGACAATGGTTAACCCTCACTGGCAGCTCTCAGAGTCTTCCCTCACATACCCATACTACCAAGCCACACATATATGATGCTTTGTTGAAAGAAGTGTGAAAATGGTATAACAGGCATGCAAATTGAACCAGGACAAAATTACGGAGTTCAAAATCTTAGTGAGAATACATGAGTTTATAGAAGGATGCTATAGTATTGTGTCCAGCTCAGGTAATACAACATTATCATAAACAGTGATCAAATCATGTGATGAAACAGATGACACATCGGAATTTATGATCAACCACCCATAATACAGGCTGATGACTTGTATGTTGAAAGGATCATAATGGTCAGTAAACATGCATCTATGATGCATAATATACATCCAACTGCAATGACAGCCATCACATTATAGAGTTAAACTATGAAGTCAAGACATGTTAATTCATTAAGGACTAAATCCAGTTGTATTATACCTCTGACAAAGTATGTGTACTTATTTGTACATACTTATCAGAACAAATTTCCTATTCTTCACATGGAAGAAGGGGCTGTAATATTTTTGCATCGATATCAGGCACTATACCTTTAAGACAGCTAGATGACAACATTTTTTAGATTACATTACATTACAGTGTGGAAACAGGCCCTTCGGCCCAACAAGTCCACACCGACCCACAACCCACCCATACCCCTACATTTACCCTTTACCTAACACTACAGGCAATTTAGCGTAGCCAATTTACCTGACCTGCACATCTTTGAACTGTGGAAGGAAACCAGAGGAAACCCACGCTGACACAGGGAGAACGTGCAAACTCCACACAGTCAGTCGCCTGAGGTGGGAATTGAACCTGGGTCTCTGGCGCTGTGAGGTAGCAGTGCTAACCACTGTGCCACTGTGCTGCCCACATGACATGTGACACTCAGTATAAAAGTCTCCATGCTATTGTCTGTACAGCCAGTCTGTTAAACAAGCAGTCAGTTACACTATCATCAGTCAGATTAACAGCCAATTAGCCCCAGTGCGTTTTGTGTATGAGCAGTTAGGAGAGAGCATATCCTGTGTCAGACAGAGCCAGAGTGAGTGTGGGTATCTGGGAATGTATTCCCCATTGGGAAATGGAGTGGTGTAGCTCTAAGTTCTCCTCATATAGCTTCATTTGAGGAGCCTTCCAAGATGTCATCCCTCCTTACTGCTGTCATTGATATCCTGATTAATACTGTGACACACCCTCCTTTTATTTCCTTCCTTGTCTTGCTTGAAGACTCTATATCCATGAATATTGAGCTTCCAATCCTGTACCTCTCTCAACCATGTCTCAGTAATAGCAATTACACAATGCCCCCATGTTTTAATTTGTGCCCTCAACACATCTTGAAAGGATCATAGTGGTCAGTAACCATACATCTATGATGCATAATACACATCCATCTACAATGACAGCCATCACATTATAGAGTTAAGCTATGAAGTCAAGACATGTTAATTCTTTAAGGACTAAATCCAATTGTATTATACCTTGTTTGTGAGACTCACATTGAAATACATACCATACAGCCTTGCCAAACTCCTGTGCCTTAACAGGCCTCTAATATCTATGCATTCTTGACTACATTTCTGTTTCTTTCCTATTTTGGCCATTCATCAGCAGCAGACAAGAAACCGTACATCAGTTAGTGTAACCTCACTCTTTGGTAAGATTTTAGAGTCCATTATACAGATGAGATTGCAGAGAATTTCCAATTCCATTGTAAAATAAGGTGGAGTCAGCATGGTTTTGTCAACGAGAACTCATGACTGACAAATCTATTAGAAGTCTCTGAAGAGGCAATTAGCAAGTTATCCAAATGGGAACCAATGGATGTGGTCTATTTGGATTTTCAAAAGGCCTTTTACAAGGTGCTGTACAGGATGCTTCCATATAAGATAAGTTGGTGTTAGGGGTAAAGTACTGGCATACATAGAGGATTGGCTGACTGGCAGAATGCAGAGTAGGGAAAAAGGGGTCTTTCTCAGGATGAAAGCTGGTGATTAGTGGAAATCCACAGGAGTCCGTTTTGGGTCTGCAACTATTTACATTATCCATTAACGACTTGCTTGAAGGCACTGAGGGCACTGTTGCAATGTTTGCAGAAGACACAAAGATAGCTGGGGGGCAGTTAGTTTTGAAAAACCAAACATTACAGGAGGATTTGGACAAACTAGGAGTGTAAGCAATGAAGTGGCAGGTAGAATACAATGTGGGTAAGTATGAGGTTTTGCAGCTTGGGTAGAAAGAAGCATAGACTATTTTCTAAATGGGGAAAGGCTGATGAGGAAAGATACTGATGAGGTCAGTTCAAGATTCTCTTCAGGTTTACATGTTGATTCAGTTGGCAATTAGGAAGGTTCTCCTCCCTGGCATATCACCTTCATCCCCTCCCCCACTCACCATTGTACTCTATGCTACTTTCTCCCCACCCCCACCCTTCTCGAGCTTATCTCTCCATGCTTCAGGCTCACTGCCTTTATTCCTGATGAAGGGCTTTTGCCCGAAATGTCGATTTCGAAGCTCCTTGGATGCTGCCTGAATTGCTGTGCTCTTCCAGCACCACTAATCCAGAATCTGGTTTCCAGCATCTGCAGTCATTGTTTTTACCAGGTAAATGCAATGTTAATGTTCAATTTAAAAAGTTGAAAGTGTGGTGCAGGAAAAGCACACCAGGTCAGACAGCATCTGACTAGTAGGACAATCGACATTTTGGGCATGAGCCCTTCATCAGCCTGACCTGCTGTGCTTTTCCAGCATCACATTCTTGACTCTGATCTCCAGCATCTTCAGTCCTCACTTTCTCCTAGTTCAATTTGAGAAGACTAAAATGCAAGAGCAGAGAAGTACTGGTGACACTGTACAAAGCTTTGGTCAGATAGCATTTTGAATATTGTGAGCAGTTTTGGGTCCTGTGTCTAAGGAAGGATGTATTGGCATTGGAGAGTGTCCAGAGGAGAATTACAAGAATGATGCCAAGGATGAAGGGCTTGTCACATGAGGAGCAATTTAGGTCTCTGTATGGAGTTTAGAAGGATGAGGGAGGTTCTGATTGAAACTTACAGAATACTGAGAGGCATGGATAGAGTGGATATGGAGAAAATGTTTTGACTAGTAGCAGAGATGAGGACCCGAGGGCACAGCCTCAAAGTGAAGGGATCACATTTATAACTGGGATAAGGTGAAATTTCTTCATCCAGAAAGTGATTAAATAGTGGAAAGTATTGTCACAGAAGGCTGTGGAAGCCAAGTCTTTGAGTGTATTCAACACAGATAAATAAGTTCTTTAGTAAGGGGATCCAGGGTAATGGGGAGAAAGCAGGAGAATGGGGTTGAGAAACAGATCAGCCTTGAACAAATTGTGGAACAGTCTTGATGGGCTGAGTGACCTAACTCTGCTCATATGTCCTAAGGTCTCTCCAAGCTGATTCCTGGAATGGTGAGACTGATGTATAAGGAAAGTCAAAAGGTGTGGCACTGGAAAAGCACAGCAGGTCAGGCAGCATCCAAGGACCAGGAGAGTTGACGTTTCAGGTCTGATTTATAAGGAGAGACTGAATTGATTAAGATTATATTCACTGGAGTTCAGAAGAATGAATGTCAATTACCTAGAAGCGTATAAATTTCCAACAGAATGAGAATGCAGATTAACTGCAGGAAGGATGTTCCCAATGGCCTAGGAGTCCAGAACCAATGATCACAGTCTAAGATATGGAGCAAACTAGTTAACACTGAGATGAGTAGAAATTTCTTCACTCAAGTGGTGGGACTGTGGAATTCTCTATCACAGCAATCAAAGCCAATATATTGTATGACTTCAAGGAGGAGTTGGATTTGTACTTGGAGCTAAAGGGATCAAAGGATATGTGAGAAAAACGGGAACAGTCTATTTAGTTAAATGGTCTGCCATGGTGATTAGTGAAAAATGAAGCAAACTCAAAGGGAAAAATGCCCTAACTCTGTTCCTACTTTCTATCTTTATAGAAATGCCCGTGTTTATGTCAGTCAGTTAACCAATCAACTATTTATAGAATCTAATAATAATATAAGTACAGAACACAGAGTGTATATAATCTGAGATGTCATATAAATAGACATAGTTTTTCATCAACCTTTTGACATCAGACTCACTAAGAATGTCAGTCTTTGAAGTAGATGTTGTGTGGGCTTACATGGAGAAAGCAACGTCACATCAAGAACCATTGAAATGTAAAACATTAGTGGGTGGCCATTTGGGCTTCAACATACTGTATATTGGCTACTATTTGCTCAAACATTAAAAATAAGCTAACTGTACCTGTATCAGAAGGTCATATTCAGAATAAACTTTAAACCAAGGCAGTTTACTGCTATCTGTCAGCAATGTCTTACATTATTTCAGCATTCAAGGTAATCAGGATCACAAAGGCTGTCATGTTTGGATTTTTCTAGTTCTTAAAAATCATTGAATTTGAATATTACTGTAATTAGATAGTCACAAATTTGCTGATGTTATATTTCTATAAAAAGTAATGAAGTCCAGACAATTGTACATGTTCAATGTCATAGCTTGCGAAAATTAAGGGTTAGCTTCTGATTGTGTGCCTGAGACAGGCTGCATAAACTAGTTACATGTTCCATTCACAGTGAACGTTTTATTGATGGCTGCCTGCAGATTGATGGAAGTCAAACTAATTTAGTTGCTGGTTCTGTGATTAAATGAAGAACATTTGAGAGCAGAGGGGAAATTGGATGCTTGCAACAGGTGACAGTTTAATGACATTAAGCAGAAGAATAGGACTCACTCTATTTCTTCAGTGCTTCAATAAATATCTCTGAAGTCCTCAAGGTGTTAAGAATACTCAGATTCAAACGAAAAATGCCAACATTGTCATATTTAATGGCAGAGTGGTGAAATCTTTTAGTACATTTTTGAGGGCTCAGTGCACAGTATCAATAATTCACAGTGTGTAACTATTTGGTATTAAGGAAAAAAAACACAAACGCTATTTACTCAGATGATAGAGTGTTGCTTTTTGCATTCATTGCCCTCCTGTAGCCTTCAGTTCTATTCAGTAATAGCCCTGGTACAGTGTGGAATGACATTAAAACATGTGATCCAACACCATTGAGACCTATGGTTAATTAATCTTCAGTAGTCTGTAGCAGCAATACTGCTCTCTGAGGACTAAACAAAAAGGAATTTGCTATGCTGCACTACAAGGAAAGCAGCTGTTTGCAAATATCACCTGATGCCAAATCGTTTGAAAATTGGAAAAGTTTGATTTCAAATGGAAATTAAATTTTGTAAAACTGTGTTGGTGGTCCCTAAAAGAAATGAAATGTTTCAGTTCCTTGGTGTTTGACTGAATTTTAGATAATTTGCTGGAAAATGCTTCATGTGGCAGTTTGCGTGACAAGACTACCTATGTCAATTTGTAACTGATGTCATGATGCACCTGAATTTGCCAATTTTATTTTTATCCTACAGGGAATCAGCATCCATTTGAACTGTGTAGAACGTACCAACATACAAATGAATTTACCATTATATTATTCATAGTGAATTGGAAGAAACACCATTTCATAATAATAGGATCATTATGCAATATGCACAAAGTATGATCAAGACTTCTGAGTCAGGTAACCTGACTAAATAAAATTCAATCTTTTATTACATAGTGTACTGTGCGATGAAGGATTTGCAATTTATGTGAATTGATATGTTTTTTGAGTTTGAATTTCAAGCTAGTCACATATTTGTTGGTCTGTTTTGTGAAGGGGTTTAAAAATTAACTTGCTCAGTTATTCCACAACCATGATCTTAAACCTGTATGAGCCTCCTGGGGTGAAAATGGAAGTTTGTTTACCATTAGGGGGTTTGTGACAATGGAGAGAGATCATTGAACGACATTGGCTTGCTTTTGGGTTTATAATAATCAATGATTAATTTTAGCTTAGAAAAACCCAAAGATTGAAAAATATTTGGACAGTTCTAAAGAGACCTGACTGAGTTCACATGCAAGTATAGTCACTCATAGAGTCACAGAGATGTACAGCTCAGTTCAACTCGTCCATGCCGATCAGATACCCTAAACTAATCTTGGCCCTTTTGCCAGCACTTGGCCCATATCCCTTGAAACACTGTTTCCATGCTGTACATCTCTATGAAAATGACTAAACATTTCCTATTTATATAACCATCAAGATACCTTTTAAATGTTGTAGTTGTACCAGCCTCCACCACTTCCTCTGGCAGCTTATTCCATACACGTACCACGCTCTGCATGAAAAAGTTGCCTTTATGTCCCTTTTAAATCTTTCTCCTTTCACCCTAAGCAGATGAGAAGGCGAAGTGCAGGTTAGAGCACCGTTAGATGGGAAAGCTGCTAAAGACGACATTGTGGGGGAGTTCTGGACTCCCCCACACCAGGGAGTCTATTTATCTATTTATCTATTTATCCTATCCATGCCCCTCATGATTTTATAAGCCTCTATAAGATGACCCCTCAGCTTCCGATGCTCCAGGTAAAACAGCCTCAGCTTATTCAACCTCTTCCAATAGCTAAAACCCTTGTAAATCTTTTTTGAACCCTTTCATGGTTCCCAACATCCTTCTGATGGTGGGGAGACCAGAATTGCACCCAATACTCTAAAGGTGGCCTAACCAATCCTAGGAAAGGAGATTGTTCAGAACAATTAAAGAAATAAATTACCTGAGCAAATGGGTATAAGTTTGTGAGACTTTCAGGCCAGAAATGTTTTGTTAGAACTCTGAAAATTATTGAAAGACTGAAGAGTGTCACAGTAAATGACACCATATTTTTAAAAAGGGCTATCAGAGGACATTGCTTTCTGGGTTCTAGCTTGTCTAGTAGTAACATTACCTGAGATCATAAATACCGGTATTACTGAAAATAAAAAAAAAGTTAAGACATTAAATAAATGATCTTGTTTGTTATTAAATGTAACTTTATTGTAATCTGGGATGGCTTGCAAAATTTAAGACAGCTTCAACAGCCTAAAGGTAAAGTTAAGATGTTTACAGGGACAAAGTGGGCGGCACGGTGGCACAGGAGGGCGGCACGGTGGCACAGTGGTTAGCACTGTTGCCTCACAGCGCCAGAGACCCGGGTTCATTTCCCGCCTCAGGCGACTGACTGTGTGGAGTTTGCACGTTCTCCCCGTGTCTGCGTGGGTTTCCTCCGGGTGCTCCGGTTTCCTCCCACAGTCCAAAGATGTGCAGGTCAGGTGAATTGGCCATGCTAAATTGCCTGTAGTGTTAGGTAAGGGGTAAATGTAGGGGTTAAGGGTGGGTTGCGCTTCGGCGGGCCGGTGTGGACTTGTTGGGCCGAAGGGCCTGTTTCCACACTGTAAGTAATCTAATCTAGTACAACAAAGAGTGCTTATTCACAATTATGTTGTCACCTGGCAAGTATGTATTGGGACAGATCTTGAGTCTAGGGAGCTAGAAATGAGAGTTCATTGATCAACAACAAATTAACATTGATTTTGGATCCCATGAAGTCTAATGACATCAATTCAAATATGGGCAAACAGACCTCCTGCTGTAACTAGGGGATTCTAGGTTCTGGGTAACAATAGAGATGATGGTTTAACAGGTCCTCACACCATGACTTGTTCCTGACTCCTTTACCTTCTCCCAATCCTTGAACTAGTTGCAGTTTAATGTACAATTAAGATTGGTTATGACATCAAACATAGCTACTTTTTTTAGCCAATCGTATATTGATCAGCAATGTCCCTTCTATGGTACATAAGTAGAGACAATTTGGAACATTTTGTGAATTGACATAAATAGGGCACTGACAATTTTGTGGAATTTCAGCAATTTTTGAAATATAAGCCATCCCTGGGTAAGAAGTGGGCATTCAAAAGAGTTTACAGATCAAGGAAAAAGTATACAGTGTATTGCTAATCCAGGTCAGTATGGATTGGAGCCAGTTACCACAGAGGGACATGGACCGGGTGCTGGCAGGTAGGACTAGATTGGATTGGGATACCTGGTCGGCATGGACAAGTTGGACCAAAGGGTCTTTTTCTATGTTCTATGACTCTATGACATTGTGAGCCAGAAACAACATATGACAGTTGTGAGAAATGTAATCTTCAGGTACTTGATTGATGTTAGATCTGGAAAGAAATAATTTAAGAGCTGCATGCTTGAAAGGACTATGAAGATTTCATCACAAATGACAACAATATTTCCAAATGGCTCTTTGTAGATGTATACTAGCTACTATCTTATCCCATTCTGCATAGGGGATCTCCACATAAGAGTACCCTTTCGATTTGCTCTGGTAGTGTTGCAGTCTAAACTTGAGAAACGTTTATACATCACTCTGGTATACAAAGTTACTGAAGTTTCCAATCCCATACTCTTTTTGTCACTGAGTATGCCTACTTGCACCTTTGTAATATTGTCTGTTTCCACTCCTGCCTCAGCTCATCTGCTTCTGAAATCTTTGCAACATTTTGACTGAAATACTCCAACGGTCTCCTTTCTGATCTCCTAGTTTGCACCTTCAAACTCATCCAAAATGTGACTGCTGTTGACTTGTCCCACATTCATATATTACCCCTCTGCTCATTGACCTTCATTGCCACTTAGTCTCACAGTGCTTTGACTTTAAAATTATCTTCCTTGAATTGAAATCCCTCACTGTTCACATTGCTTCTATCAATCCTATAACCTTCTGAAAGTTCTGTGTTCTTTAGTTCAAGCATCTTTCATATTTTTGCTTTTCCTCAATCCACCATTGATGCCTATGTCATCAGTTCTTTAGGCCTTAAATTCAAGAACCTGTACCTTCCCACCTAGCTATCATTCTCTAAGATGCTCCTTAAAATCTACCTCTTTATCTGAGCTTCTTGTCACTTACAATAATAACTGGAAACTGGATGGACCACCTAGTATCAACTAAAGCACTAAAAATGGCAACCATAAACTCAGCCCTTGCGCCCCTTCAAAACCGTCCTCACTAACATCTGGGGATGAGTGACAAAATTGGGAGAGCTGTTTCACTGACTAATCAAGCAACAGTCTGACATAATCATACTCTTGGAATCATACCTTTAACAAAGTCCCAGACAATGCCATCATCATTCCTGGATATGTCCTGTTCCACTGTCAGTCGGGAGGAAGTTGCCTGGGAGTCCTCAACATGGTTTTGGGTATCGTGAAGTCTCATAGACTTAGGTAAAATATGGGCAAGCATGTTACTACATATTTCAATCGCAATTTACCTACCCCTTTGGCTGATAAATCTGTACTCCTCCATGTTTAATACTCGTGGAAGAGGTTCTGTGGGAGACAATGAATTAGACTATACCCTGTGTGGAGGACTTTAATGTCCATCACAAAGATGGGCTTGACAACACTAGTACTGTTCAAGTCCTAGACTTGGCCTGTGGCAGTCGGTTAGAGAAAAATGAAGAAGGAAAAGCATATTTGACCTTATCCTCACTAATCTGCCAGAGTTCTTGTGGAGACATTGTCTTTACTTCACGTTGAGGATGACCTTCATCGTGTTGTATGGCATTCTTACTGGGTTAAATGGGATATTCTTAGAACAGACTTAGCAACTCAAGACTTTGAGGAACTTTATATCTAGAGGACTGGAGTATAACATTTCTACAAAACCATGGTTACACCTCACATTTCTACAAAACCATGGTTACACCTCACTTGGAGTACTGAGAGCAGATCTGGGCACCACTGTTTAAGAAGGATATAATAGCCTTGGAAGGAATACAACATAGGTTTACAAGAATGTTATATAGATTTTAGGGTTAGGTTATGTGGAGAGATTATTCAAATTAGCCCTGTTTTTGTAAGAATTTAGAAGGTTAAAGGGTGATCTGATTGAAGGGGTGGCAATGGTCTGGTAGTATTATCACTGGACTGTTAATCCAGAGACCCAGGTTCGAATCCTGCCACGGTGGATGGTGGAATACAAAATCAAAACAAAACTGGAATAACTTAAAGAGTCCAATGATGATCATGAAAGCAGGACCAGTCAGCTCCTGACCTTGGTTTAAACATGGTCAAAAGAAATGAAATCCAGAGAGTGAGAGTGACTGCCCTTGACATTAACGTTGTGTTTGTCTGAGCATGGCATCAAAATGCCCAACAAAACTGGGGTCAATGCAATTGGATGGAAATTGATCCACTGGTTGAAGTCATACCTAACATAAAGGAAAAGTGACATCTCTGTAGAAGGTCCTCAGAGTAGTGAAGGTTTTAAGGGTTATGGACAGAGGGCGGGTAAGTAGAGCTGAGGCCATGAAAAGATCAGCCTGATCATATTGAATGGTGAAGCGGGCTTGAAGGGCCAGATGGCTTACTTCTACTCCTAGTTCTTACGTTTTTATTTTCTTATAGTGTCCCGAGCCTAACCATCTTCAGCCACTTCATCAATGATCTTCTCTCCATCCTAAGGTCAGAATTAGAATGTTCACTGATGATTGCACAACGCTCAACACCATTCACAATGATACCAATACTGACACAGTTCACATGCCATGGGATTCCCATAATACCCAGGTTGTGGCCAATATGTGCCAAGTTACATTCGCGTTTCAAGTTCAGACAATGACCATCTCCAACAAGAGCAAATCCGATCATTGTCTTTGACATTCAATGGCATTCACATCAATGCATCATCTTCTAATGACATCCATTGACCAGAAACTGAATTGGATTAGCTATTTTAAATACTGTAGCTGCAAGAATAGGTCAGAAGCTAGGAATCCTGCAGTAAGTGACTTATCTCCTAACTCCCCAAAACATGTCCATCAACTTCAAGGTACAAGTTGGGATTGTAATAGAATACCTTCCTGGATGAATGCAGCTCCACTTGATTAACACCACATCCACAAACATTCACTCCCTCCATCCCTGATGCTCAGTAGCAGCAGTGTATACCAACTACAAAATGCACTGCAGAAATTCAACAAGGTTCCTTAGACAGTGCCTTCCAAATCCACAACCAAAAAGGACAAGGAAAGGAAATCTATAGGAACACCATCACCTGCAAGTTTCTTTCCAAGGGACTCACTACCCTGAATTGGAAAAATATCACCATTCCTTCAAGGTCACTGGGTCAAAATCCTGAAACTCCATCCCGATCATCAATATGGAGGTACCTACACCAAATGGGCAGCAGCAGTTCAAAAGACAGTTCATCACAACCTTCTTAAGGGCAATTATGGGTAATAAATGCTGGTGGAATAATTTTTAATAATCTATGTAGCTTGTTGTCAAGTTTTGTTGCGCAGCATTTTACAAAGGTGAGTGTGAGTGTGAGATAGAGATGCAGAATATTGCAGATATAGCATCTATTACTTTGGACCATCTTGTATGCATTTGGTATTTGTATCATAATAGTCTTAAAGAGAGAGAGGTGACTGGTGCTAATTTAACTTGACGGCCACCAAACCTCAGGCACTGGGAGAGGTTAAGAAGAAGAGTCTTTCATAGTAACCTCAGCCAGTGATGGAGAATTTAACCCATGCTGTTGGCATCACGTTGCTTTGCAAACTAACCGTCCAGCCAATTGAGCTAAATCAACTCACTCCTACCATCTTTTATGCCATGGGCCATAAAAAAACAACATTGTAGTCCCTGCAGGTGAAATATGTTTAAAGCATAGGAAATAATCCAGATGGAATTCAGTTGCTTTTTAAAGTCATACATTTTGTCAATATTTTTAAACTGCCTTTATAAATTGTGCATCCATATTAAGAACAATTCATGTAAATGTCTCATATTGCAGCAGTAAGTGAGTGAAAGGGTGATAATATGGGAAGCATAACTTTGTAGATTCAGTGTGGGTACAGGTGGAGGGAGTGTCAGATGTAAAACTGAGATATTACATTGCAGATAATGGCAACATGTAATTGCTGTATGAAGACCTTTAATAGACTGTTTCCTTAAGAAGGAAAGATATAGGAATTCAAAACAAGTAGTTGACAAGAAGTTATTTTAATCCCGTACAATGTTTTAGCTTTAATGTCACATTCGCTGTCTTACGATAGTAATAAGCAAAATGTCCCTTTATAAGTGCTCAAAAATATTCTCCATGAAACATGACCATTTTTCAACATTGCAGTGACTACTTTGTGTACTAAAGCCACTTTGTGCATTATAAAGTGTGCCCATTTCCATGAATCTATCTTTCATTGATCTACAGTAATTTGGGAACATATAGATCGAACTGTTGGATTTGTTCCAGGTTTTGCAACCAATTACCCCTGTAGTTTAATACCTTGAATACTATGCACATGTATGTTTTTGTAACTGGTTAATTACTATGGAGTATAGATACACGTCTGACAGTTTAATGTTCTTCCATATCTATTTAGTATGTGTCACCTGCGTTACACTTTGAGATGTATCCAATACCTAGTGACAGTATATTTATCAGATTTCTGCTGGCTAACTATTGCCTAGCAGTGTATAAAAGCCTGCTCAGTGTCCTAGATAATTAAATTCAATTTTCAACTTTGTGGGTAACTGATATTGTAAATCTTCAAAACAAGAATCAGAACCCAACAGTATCAACTTCCTAATTACTATGAAGCATTAAACTCCCCACAGCTTGTGAGCAAAGGACAAAATAATTTGAGTTCAATCTTCACTCAGTTTTAGATTTATTCAGAAAGTGGGATGCTACGACTGTATAATTCCTAACTCTACAAATCTGCACCCATGTCAATATGCATCTTTTTGAGTAATGACTTGACCACATATAATGAATGCCTCCATAGGACTCTGAGGGGTGACCTTATAGAAGTTCATAAAATCGTGAATGGCATGGATAGGGTGAATAGGTCTTTTACCCATGGTAGGGGAGTCCAAAATTAGAGGGCATAGGTTTAAGGTGAGAGGGAAAAGATTTGAAATGGACCGAAAGGACAACTTTTTTCACACGGGGTGGTGCATGTTTGGAATGAGCTGCCAGAGGAAGTGGTGAAGGCTGGTACAATTACAACAATTAAAAGGCATTTGGATGGGTGTATGAACAAGAAGAGTTTAGAGGGATATGGGCTAAATGCTGGCAAATGGGACTAGATTAATTTAGGCTATCTGGTCTTGCACTTTGGAAAAAGGAATATAAGCATGGACTATTTTTTAAACGGTGAGAAAATTCATAAAGCCAAAGTACAAAGGGATCTGGGAGTGCTAGTCCAGGATTCTCTAAAGGTTGACTTGCAGATTGAGTCCAAGATTAAAAATGTGAATGTAATGTTGTCACTTATCTCAAGAGGGTTGGAATATAAAAGCGGAGATGTGCTTCTGAGACTTGCTCTGTTCAAAGTTTGTGAGAAGATTTGTAGCTCGGATGCTCGTTGTTGTGGTTCTGTTCGCTGAGCTGGGAATTTGTGTTGCAGACGTTTCGTCCCCTGTCTAGGTGACATCCTCAGTGCTTGGAAGCCTCCTGTGAAGCGCTTCTGTGTTGTTTCCTCCGGCATTTATAGTGGTTTGTCTCTGCCGCTTCCGGTTGTCCGTTCCAGCTGTCTGCTGCAGTGGTCGGTATATTGGGTCCAAGTCGATGTGTTTGTTGATAGAATCTGTGGATGAGTGCTTCCACATCCTTCTTGTGATGGGACGACCAGAACTGTACACAATATTCCAAGTGTGGCCGCACTAGTGTTTTGTATAAATGCAGCATGACATTACGGCTCCAGAACTTAATCCCTCTACCAATAAAACTTAACACACCGTATACCTTCTTAACAGCACTATCAACTTGGGCGGCAACTTTCAGGGATCTATGTATATGGACACCAAGATCCCTCTGCACATCCACACTACCAAGACTCTTTCCATTGGCCCAGTATTCTGCTTTCCTGTTATTCTTCCCAAAGTGAATTACCTCACATTTATCTGCATTGAACTTCATTTGCCCCCTCTCAACCCAATTCTGCAGTTTAGCCAAGTCCTGCCGCAGCCTGCAGCACTGTCCACCACTCCACCGACTTTAGTGTCATCTGCAAATTTACTAACCCATCCACCTATGCCTGCTTCCAAGTCATTTATAAAAATGACAAACCAGATGGCCTTCTTCAAAGATCGCAATTTCCCCTCCCACGTGGTTGATGATGCCCTCCAGTGTATCTCATCCACTTCCTGCACCTCCGCCCTTCAACCCCCCCTCCCCCTCCCACCACAACAAGGACAGAACCGCCCTGGTCCTCACCTTCCACCCCACCAACCTCCATATACATTGCATCATCCTCCACCATTCCTGCCACCTACAAATGGACCGCATCACCAGAGATATATTTCCCTCCCCACCCCTGTCTGCATTCCATAAAGACCATTTTCTCTGCGACTCTCTTGTCAGGTCTACATCCTGGCACCTTCCCCTGCCACCGCAAGAATTGCAATACCCACGCCCCCACCTTCCCCTTCACTTCGGTCCAAGGCCCCAAAGGAGCCTGCCATATCCATCACACATTTACCTGCACTTCCATACATGTCATTTACTGTATCTGTTGCTCCCAATGCAGTCTCCTCTACATTGGGGAGGCAGGACGCCTACTTGCAGAACACTTCAGAGAACATCTCTAGGACATACGCACTAACCAACTCCACTGCTCCGTGGCTGAACACTTTAACTCCCCTCTCCCTCTCTGCAGAGGATATGCAGGTCCTGGGCCTCCTCCATCACCACTGCCTAATCACCCAACACCTTTAGGAAGCACGCCTCATCTTTCACCTTGGGACTCTCCAACCGCACAGGATTAACATGATTTCACCCATTTCCTCATTTCCCCTCCCTCACCTTATCCCACGTCCAACCTTCTAACTCAGCACCACCCTCATGACCTGTTCTGCCTGTCTATCTTCCTATTCACTAATTAACTCCACCCTCCTGCCTGACATATCACCATTACCCACACATTCATCGACCTATCACACTCTCAGATACCTTTCCCCCAACCCCTTCCCATTCCATTTATCTTTCCACCCTTCGGCTCACAAGCTGCAGTCCTGATGAAGGGCTCATGCCTGAAACATTGATTCTCCTGCTCCTCAGATGCTGCCTGACCTGCTGTGCTTTTCCAGCACCACACTCTCAACTCTGCTCTCCTGCATCTGCAGTCCTCGCTTTCTCCATGAGGGGGAAAGATGCTAGTCTCCAGGGCAAATTTACACTTCCTAGTTTTGCTGTTTTACCAGTACCTACGAAAGAGACAGAGAGATCCAATGGCTCAATCCAAATCCTCAATGTAAAAGTTTGTCCCAAAATGAGAAAAATGTATTCATTGGTGGAACATTTTTCATAATGATTAAGATTGAGAATCCAGTATAAACCACTGCCTGAAACTCCAGTAGTTTTCAAAAAAAGAACCTGTCACTTTTTAAGATGGGGATTAATCATGGATTTGTTAAGGGAAAATCATATCTGACTAACTTGATTACTCCCTCAAAAAATTCAATAAGGAAGATTGCTGACGGCCATGCAGTTGAGTGATTTATTTCGATTTATAAAGAAATTTTAACAAGGTCCCATGTGGCAGGTTGGTTTGCAAAAAATACTCTGTGGGATCCAGGGAAATAAGCAAGCTGGATACAAATTGGTTCAATGGGAGCCAACAATGATGGTCAGATGGATAAAAATGACAAATGGAATCACTGGAGAGAAGTGTAAGATGATACATTTGGGGAGGTCAAACAGCGTAAAGGAGTACACCGATAATGAGAGAATATTGAGAGAGGGCGACAGAGTTAAGTATCTTGGAGTGAATATCCACAGATCCCAAAAGGTAATAGGACAGATTGTTAAGGTGGCTTCAAAGGCACACAGAATCATTTCTTTTATTATCTGAGGCATAGAATATAGAGAGGGTGATGCTGAGGAGGTTTACAAGTATGTTGCCAGGAAAAGGAAAAACACAGTTGTGAAGAAAAGATTCCATAGGCTGGAGTTGTTCATGAAAGAAAAGAGGACGATTGAAAGGTAACATTAAGAAGGGATTTGATGGGGTGGATGGAGAGCTAAGTGACCTAGAAGTGAGAGATTTCCCTCGATTGACAGATAGATTAGGGAGAAAATGAGGCTCCCTCCTTCTCTCCCTCACCATTGGTAGCTTGCATTACTCTTGCCAGGCATTGGATATCATTTGATTAATTGGAGACACAAACAGTTTAGTGGTGGTAAAGAATAGGTGAAAGGACTCAAGGCTGAGAAAGATCATTCAGTTGTGCGCAATAATACTTGCAGATATAGAGAAAGAAAAACTAAACGCAGATGTTGGATGGGGTCTGAAATTCACTTACTTAAAGGATAGTAAAGACAGAAACCTGCACCGCACTTAAAAAGGTGTCTGGATATGCACCTCAAATGCCATAAACATTTTGTGACTTATGATCATTGAATTCATCTGTACAGTTTAAGAATAAGGAAATTGACATCTAAATTATGTTGCATTCTGTATGTTTGCTGTATACTCAAAAATATATTTACAATAATGTGAGGTGCTGTGACCATTATAAATGTGACCTTTATTTTCAATTACTTTGGGGCATTACTGGCACATGTGGCCATACCAGCCATGCACATGTACCTCCATAGCCAGTGAAGGATTATATACACCTCTGATCTTCTGTTATCTGACAAATAATGCCATATATTAGCTTCGACAACTTGTGAAGGTTTTATGATATGAACGTGAGCAGGTTGCAGAAATAGAGAAACCATATTTACAGACAAGCTACAGATTGACAAATAATAATGGTGTTTAGATTTGAAACAAGAAAACATAAGAGTACATTAATTACAAATTCATTTTTGCGATTAGACTGAAAAATTGCAATGCATTTTTTTTTCCAGCTACAAGTCTGTTATTCAATCAAGGAACTCTAATGAGATCATAAGCGACCCTGGCTCCATGCTCTTATATTATGGCTTCATCATAATTATTGTCTTGAAGTCAGCTCAGGGAAGTCAACATAAAATGACCTCGGTCCATCCTGCAAGCAAGAGTGACTGCTTATTTCGACTTCACAGTGATATCAGCCTCACTACTCTCAGAGATTAACATTGCCATCATGCAATTCTCTCCCCTTGGCTGATTACAGTTTGAAGTCCCACTTTCTAGGTCTATAATTATTAAATGTAAGGGCAAAAGGAAGCAATGACTTGTTTTTTTACCATCAGACTAATTCCCTGAAATTCCCGACCTAAATAGCTTTGGTTTGCTACTTCTCTCACAAACTCTGCAGTCTCCTCTAAATATTCTTTTCTACAAAGCCTTTAATATTTCTCCAAACTCAGCTAACTATTAGACATCTGTGCTCTCTGTGAAATACCTTGGAACAACTGGAATATTTAATTTCATCAAAGGTGCTATGTATTTCAGGTTGTTAAGAAATTTCTGTCGACAACGTAAAATCCTAGAAAAAAGAACGTATATTTTAAAATCTGGATGCACTATATTCTCAGCATATTTTGACATGGACATTTAGGTTAGAAAATAATTTCAATTTTTTAACATTTGTTCATAGGATGAGTAGCATTACTAGTTAGGTCAGCCTTTATTGCCCATCTGTAGTTGTTTTTGAAAAGGTGACCGTGAGCCACCTTCTTGAACTGTTGCAGTCCATGTGGGAAGATATATCCACAATCCTTTTAGGGAGGGAGTTCCATAATTCTGACTCAGTGATAATGAAGAAGTGATGAGAATAGTTCAAACTCAGGATGGTGTGTGGTTTGGAGGACATCATGTGGACGGTGGTGCTCCCAAACCTGCTACTTTTGTCCTTTTAGATGGTAGAGGATTCAGTTTTAGAAGGTCCTGTTAAAGGAATCTTTGTGAGTTGCTGTCTTGAAGATCACACATACTGTTGACAATGTGCAAGAGTGGGTGGGGGAGTGAATTCTAAAGGTATTTAATGGGGTGTCAATCAAGCGGGTTGTATTGTCTTAGTGGGTGTTGACCTTTTTGAGTGTTGTTGGAGCTGCACCCATCCAGGTAATTGGAGAATATTACTTTACGTTCCTGACTTGTGAATGGTAGACAGATTTGGGGGAGTCAGGAAGTGAGTTACTTTCCACAGATTTCCAGCCTCTCATCTGTTCCTGTAGACACAATATTTATATGGCTAGTCTAGTTCAATTTCTGGTCAATGGTAACCCCCTAGTATGTTGATAGTGGTGAATTCAGCAATAATAATGCTATTCAAAGTCAAGGGGAGATGGTTAGAATTTCCTTTTTGAATATTTTCATTATCCAGCACTTGTGTGGCATAAAAGTTACTTGCCTCTTGTCAGTCCCAGCCTGAATGTTTTCTAAGTCTTTCTGCATATGGACATGGACTATTTCATTACCTAATGAGTCAGAAATTATATTGAACCTTGGGTAATTAAACATACTCATTTCTGACCCTACAATGAAAACAAAGTCATTAATGAAGCAGTATAAGATGGTTGGGCCCAGGACTCTAGACTGAGGAACTATTATGATGATGTCCAAAGATTGAGGTGATGGGCCTTTATCAACCACAACCATATTCCTTTCTGCAAGCTCTAACTCCAATCTATGGAGGTTTCTCCTTGATATCCATTCACTTTATTTTTGCTAGGGCTTCTTGATGCCAACTCAGTTCAATTTAACTTAATGTCAAAGTGTAATCACACCTCTGAAGTTCACTAATTTTCTCAATCTTTGGACTGAGGCTGTAAAGGGGACAGGAGCTGAGTGACCATGGCAGAAGTCACTCTGAGCATTGAAAGGCAGGTTATTGCTGAGCATGTGCCACTTGATAGCATTCTTGATGATCTCTTCCACCACTTTGCTACTGGTTGAGAATGATGGGATGGGAATTGCCAGATTGAATTTTTCCTGTTGCTTATATACAAGACATATCTGGGAAACTGGTGTTGTTTCTGTACTGGAGCAGCTTAGTTAGGTTGTGGGTGGTAGTAGTTCTGGAAATCAAGTCTTTCGTATTATTGCTGGAATGTTATCAGCACCAATAACCTTTTCAATATCCAGTGTCTTTAGCTCTCTCTTCGTGTCATATGGATTGAATTGCATTGGCCATAGACTGGCATCTGTGATGTTGAGGACCTCAGGATAGGGCCAAGATAGACTATTCACTTTGTGCTTTGTGCCTTATTTTAAATGGATGTGTTGGGCTCCCCCAACATTGAAGATGAAAATGGAAGCATTTGGAGCTCCTGTGATACAGCCTGGTTCAGACCAACAACTGGGTGTGTGTCCCCAAGTGCACAGTGTTCTCATTGCAACAACACAATGACAGTTGCCCCGTTTCCAAAGCTGCAGTATTGAAGCACAGAAACAGACTGTAAGTGGTTCAGAGAAATGTCATAACTGTTCTTAGAGGTTGGCACATGTCAGATGTCAGTGTTTGTGAACAAGGGATGGGAATGACAGATGCTCATGGATCTTGCCTTGAGATGTTGGTACCTGGTGTCCGACATGGCAGACCTTTGGGAGCAAGTGGTGAGCTGAAGTCAGCGGTTACTCACGTTCACAGCATCCAATTTGCTCACGGTGGATGATATGATAGAAAGCTGCATAATGATGGGCAGGATTGGTATGGTTGTTAATGTGCAATAATCCCTCAGAATAGGCAACTCACCTCTGCTAAGCAAAAATCAAGTTTTGATGCGTGGAGCTTAATTGAAAGATACATCAAGTTGTTCCCAATGTTGTTCAAGGCCTCGCTGGATTTCTCACATGACTGTGCCGCATTTCTCAGCACAACCTCTGTTATTCAGGCCCCTATAAAGCTTCCACCATCGGTTGGCATTTGACCAAATTTCAATTCCAAATTTATCAACTGAATTCAAATTCTACCAACTTCCAAAGTGGGGTTTGAATCAATGTTCACAGGGAATTAGAATAAAGCAAAGAACTCAGGATGCTGGAGTTCTGACATTACTGGAGAATCTCAGCAGATCTAGCAGCATCTGTGGGGAGAAAGTGGTGTTAATGTTTTGAATCTGATGGCTCTTCATCAGAACTGACAACAGCCAGGAAAACATGGTATTTCTCAGAGATGTCTCCTCAGAGCATTAGCCTGTCCCTTTGGATTGCTAGTCCACTGGCATTACCACTATGCTATACCATCACCTCCCTTGTTATCCTATATATTTATATAATGTAGACATTTTGCATTTTAATTCAATAGTTCCCTGTTTATTTTCAACAGATCAACCTCTTGACCAGAATACTGAAACAAAAACATTCATATGAATGAGTTATGCTTATATCTAGGTTAATACACAGAACACAAAAATAAACTGATACTGTTCTGCTTTTTTTATTTGCTGATGGGTTACAATAAACCATAAATGAATAATTATGAAATGATAATGTGGATGAAACTTTGTGCAGCATTAAAGTTCTGATTCTTGCAGCTGCCTTTGTAGACACTGATTATTGTTTGCGCAGAAGTCTTTGATTCTTGTAAAGTACGATTATAAAATACTCTTTATTACATAGGGAAACATAAGCTTTCTCTGTGGATGAATATTTAAAGTTTGTCTTTTTCCTATTGTACATTAACAATAGCCCAGCTGGTTGCATTCTTGCCTCTAAATAGAAAGGTCCCAAAAAGGGACTTGAAGACAATGATTAAAATTGATTTTGCAATATAGTACTGAGAGACTGCTGCACTGTTGGTAGTGCTTTTTCTTCCCATGGCATGTGAAACCAAAGGTCTCTCTGGTTTCTCAGGTAGATGTGAAAGATCCCATAGCACTATTTTAACGAAGAGTTGGTGAGTTATTTTGGGTGCTCTGGTCAATAATTATCCTTCAGTCAACATCACAAACCAGATTTACCTTCTTATTATTGCATTGCTAATTGTGGAAGTTTGCTGCACATTAATTGGCTGCTGTGCATTTGACATTACAATAGCGATTCCACTTCAAAAGTACTTCATTGGCTAAAATGCACTTTGGGACTTCTGATGCACATGAAAGGCGGTCAATAAGTATCGGGTTTTTTTAATGATAATGACAGCATATGAGCACATTAATCAATAATCAGGGATAAGTGTAACTTGAGAACTTTTAAATCACATGGCTCTTCGGAGTGTCAGTAGTCAGTGCTGAATCTGCATATTTGTGTTGACATTATCTGACTTATAACTGCCAAAATTAACAGTAATGCATTCTGCCTGATATATTGAGATTCCATCAATACCAATCCTTTCTCGAAGAAAGTTACATCTCTGATTTTTTGATGGGAAACTTTGAGAGGAGTTCTAATGGAACCATGCCCATGACTCACAGTGCAGATGAGAATTTGTATGGCAATATCGAATTCCTTTGTTCATTTTTATCCCTTAGGTTCAGTCTCCAACTTTGTTTTTACATGATTGGGCATCATGCTTTTTGGACGAGTATTTTCCTACATTTTGCTTCAGATTGATACAATTTTTGTTCACAATTTTATCTTAATGTTTGAAAATGATCACGTGAGATGCTTATTCAGAAATCACAACGAAACAAAGATCTTGCTGGTAAGATGTAGTATGGATGATCCACAGGAATGGCTTAAAATTGCTGAACTATCAGGTATCAATATCGATGGATGTCCACTAGATTTTTTTTATACATGGGATGTGGGCATCATTTATTGCCCACCCCTAGATGCCCTTCAGAAGACGGTGACGAGCAGTCTTCTTGACCTTCTGTGGTCTCTCTGGTGTTGATAGATCCATCACGCTATTAGGGAGGGAATTCCAGGATTTTGATTCAGCAATACTGAAGGACCCTAACCCTAACACTACCCAATTTCTTAGTCAGGATTGTTTAATGACTTGAAGAGGAACTTGTAGGTGGTAGTGTACCCAGGTATCTGCTGCCATTGTCCTTCTAGATGTTATTGGCTGTAGGTTTGCAAGTACAGTTAATGTTCTATGTTCTATGTTCTATGTTCTATGTACAGTCCAAGGAGCTTCGGTGAATTTCTGCGATGTAATTCAATGATGGAAAATTGAAATGTTTTGAAAAAAGCTGCAATTCTCAATCCTGGAATATGATTTCTTCATCTCTGGAATTCTGTTGGAATGTTGGAAACATTTATTCAAATACTGCAAAGCAGCTGTACACCATCTGCAGATTAATATTCCAATAGGTGGAGATTGGGGGAAATAGCTGACTCAATAGAAAGACTCTTCAATAGTCAACAACTGCTGCAGTAGCTCTGAAATGAGAGGCAAAAATTATCACTTAGTAGTTGAAACATCCTTGCAGTGTCCCTGATAGTGTAATGTTATAGCCCCCCTGAATTTTTCATTCTTTTTGACACACAGCTGTATCACACTTTAGTTAAAACATAGCACTGGTCAAAATTAAGGAATCATTTAACATAACCATCTAAAGTGAAAGGAAGAGGAATTTTATTATTTACTAACCCAGAAAAGAAACATATCAACCAAATACAACAATTTTAAAAAAGTATGGCTCATACAAAAAGATCAAGAATATGCAGTTTAAAATGTGTTCAGAATTCTTGAGGAGTTAGGTCTAATCCAAGATACCTTTGTTTTAATTGATGACTTGAATGCAATAGCAAATTTGTAGATTCCTTTGACTTCTCAGTGAATGGATTTTTTTGGTTTTCTTTGTGGGCAGCGTTCATGGAAGTATGAGAGAGATGGAGAGAGAGAGAGAGAGAGAGAGAGAGATAGAAAGAGAGGTAGAGAGAGAGAGAACAAGCATTCTGGTTCTGCTATTACAAATTCATCATTCTGTTCTGAAGAAGACTCACAATAGATATAAAATGTTAACTACGTTTCCGTCTCCTCAGATGCTACAGAGTTTCTTCAGAATTTTCTGTTGCTATGCTAACATTCTATCTCTCTCTCTCTTTCTCTTTGCCTAAAAACCATTGCTGAAATATAACGTCTTTATCTATTCCTGTTTCTGACTTTTTTTTCCTGATGCTGCTCTTCCATGTCAATATGTGAAACTTCTAGAAAGGTGTAAACCAAATAAAATATAGGATCTGAATGACTGTTTCAATAATTTTGACATGTTCATTTCAATTCAGACCGTATTTGATTATTGATGGTTTCATGAACTGGCCCAACCTCTGATCAGGTGATCATTGCAGACATCTTAAATCAGTTTTATTTCTCTTTTTAATCCAGTTCAGTCCATGAAAAGTCCCAGGTAGTCAGACCTACAGTATAAGTCAAAATATTTAATTGTCCAACTTTGCCATTGCTGGTAACAACAGCTTATCCCTGTGATCTATGATTGATAATTTATGGTGGTCATTGGTAATAAACCTTAGTTCTAAGGAAGCTTTTGGTTTTGATTGTGTCATGGCAGCCACAGTGGTAGAGTGGCATCGCTCAATCTTGTGGCTGCACATAGAGCAATATCATTCTCATTTACCAATAACTTGTAGAATTTAACCACAGGTGGTATAATATTGTTTCAGTTTCTGTTAATGACGTGTATAAAAACATTCTGTGGCTGCCAACCATGTAAATTTCTCCTGGCTCCAATTGAAATCTATGAGCTGCTGCCTCCTCTGGACTCTGAATTCCTAGCTGGTCTATATTTACTCCTCTTTGTGAGTAGAAAGCTGCCTCTAGGAGCCAGAACTATCCAACTGTTTACTAAGAATGAGAAAATGAGGTTGCGGACTAATTTACCATGATTCCACTGCTTCGTCCCTCCCAAGTCCTGTTCACCCCTCACCTCTGCTTGCTGACTCACATTGGTTCCCAGTTAAAGTCCTGACTTTAAAATTATCGTCCTGGTTTTCAAATCCCTCTGTATCTAATTCTGCCTGCCTATGAGTATTGCCGATGTTAAGTATTTTACCAATGGTGGATTCCAGCTATGCAAATAATAAGCTGCAGAATACTCTCCATGCATCATTTTACCTTATTGTCTCTTTTTAATATTCTACATTACTCCTAACTTTATAAAACAAAACCTTCGGTCAGCTGACTTACTATTTCCCTATGTGACTTGGTGTTGCATTTTATATTTCAATGCTCTGTGGGACCCTGTGCAATGTTTTATTTCATTTAGGGCATTATTTCAATATATATTATGGGTTGGTGTGACTGACAACATTACCCTCATGCACAGCACTAGGAATACACCCTGACCCAGGGATAACCAGTTTCTAAGCCGTTATTTTTATTTCTTACAAGTTATTCAATATCATATCGCCATTTCTACTGATATGATGCAGACCGCTTCCCCCCAGATAAATACACTAAATTACCCGAAGAACAATTTCTTTGTGTAAATGTTATGTAAATATATAACATACAGTGCATTACAAATCTTCACATTTCTATGTTATTATTTTATTTTACATGGTAAAACGTAAAAATGGAACTCAAACTATACTGAAAATATATTCCATACTCCCATTTTAAAAGCAGTTGAAGTATGCATTTAACTATCTAAGAAAGATGTGTATTTACATAGTGCCTTCTTGATCACTGGTCATTTCAGAATTGCTTTACAGTCCATGAAGTACTTGTAAGTTGTCACTACAACAAAATTCTACTGTTTGCGACTTTGCAAATTGTCCATGCAAAGCACGGTTTACAAAATTTCATCCATTGTGTGGCTCAATATCACTTATTTGTAGGAATTCTGAAAGCAAAATAGAAGAAAACTTGCTGAAAATATCAAATAAATAAATAACCTAAAAAAACCCTAAGATATAAATGTCTGGATGATGTACTAAAACTGTATTTCCTGCACTGCACATAGATCATCTGTTACATTGCTTACTGGAGTGTTTACAAATGGGACCACATTATTATTATGATTTACAGTGATTTGTGTTTAAGTGCAGTGTACAATGCATTATGATACAGATACAATACCATTAGTTTCATTAGGTACAGTTTGGTGAGTCATCATTTTTAAATAATAAATGAATTTTAACCAAGCAATAAACAAGTTAGAAAAATGATGACATTTGCCATAAAAATGCCAGTATTGGACTGAAAAACAGCACTAATGGTTTCATGTTGGTCCATGAATAGTGTTAATGAATCTGAAGTTAGATACATTAAGCTGTCTGAAGATAAAATAAGGGCCAGTATTAGAGTTTCTGGTAGGTGCATCATCAAGTTTATTTTTGTTAGTTGAAGAGATGTGCACTTTGAAGAAATGAATAAGCTACTTAATATACCATCAAGAAAAATTCCAGTGTGTAGCCTAATTATAAAACGTTTGAGGCTAGGAATCCTAGTAACTCACCACCAATGTGCAGGAGTGATGATATCTGCATCATCTACACTATGCCTTGCAGTAGCACACAAAGTTCCTTTGACTGCACTTTTTCACCACAATCTCTGCTACCTGGAGGACAAAGGCATTTATAATATGGGAACATCACAACCTGCAAGAATTTCCCAAGCCACTTATTGCAACTACTTTACCATTCCTTCACTGTCACTTGGTCATAAACCTGGAACTGCCTTGCTAACAGTGCAGTTGCCGTACCTAGTTCCATGTAGCAGTTGCAGAGGGAAGCTCTCCTGCACTGTTTTGAGGCGATTTAGGGATAGGCAGTAACTGGGGTCTTATTGAGTTATGCTTATATTGAATCGATTTTTAAAAAAAATATTGACCACACAGTTGCGGGAGAGTTTCCAAAGGAGCTGCAGGCAAACTTTGAGGAGATTTGGAACCAGCCAGAAGACAAACTGGCTGCTGTGGAAGAAAATGCAAATAGGACCTTCATATCCAAAGAAGAATTGACAGCAGCCGGTTTAAATTCAGCAAAAGCACAATCTAATGCTTTTGTTGTGTGCCAGTATAGCTGGTTTTAGGTTTAAAGTGCTTTGAGCCCTTAAAGGAAAATAATACATCTCATCTTTTTTTTTGCAAGACTAAAGCAGTTCCTGGGTTACATTAGAGGTATTTGTTGATTGGATTGAAAATTGCTTTTAGCTTGAAATTAGGATGGCATGGTGGCTCAGTGGTTAGCACTGTTGCCTTCCAGCGCCAGGGACCCAGGTTTGATTCCAGCCTCGGCTGAATGTCTGTGTGGAGTCTGCATGGGTTTCTTCCAGGTGCACCTGTTTCCTTGTGCAGGCTAGGTGTATTAACCATGGTAAATATGGGGATAGGGTAGGGAGATAGGTCTGGGTCTAGGTAGGATGTACTTCAGAGGGTCAGTGCAGACCTGATGGGCCAAATGGCCTCTTTCTGCACTGTAGGGATTCTATGTTTCCCTCTTGAAAAAGGTGAGGTGGGGGGGAGGAAGAAAAAGAAAACTGTCCTCCTCCAAAACACAGAGATGGGCAGTAGGAACACACTGACTGTAGCATCAGCCAGCACAGAGTCAGTCCCCGAAACTGAGGAAATTCTAAATCTGCTGTTTTGTTTTCTTTTTTCTTCTCCACTACACTACTGCCTAACTGTGGTAGTGCTTATATTTTCCCCAGCACCCATGTGTGTGTGTGCAGGTATGAGACACAGTGAAAAGACAACAGGTACTGTAGGGATTCTATGAGGTCACAACATGTTTAAAGAAAAAGAACTTGTCCTTCATGTCCATGATTAGCCTTAATAATCAACATCCACCATCTGTGGCAAATAGCCAATCAGATACTGAAGCTTTGTTTCACCTCCAAGACAACCTCATCTACTCAGCCAATGGACAAGCAAGTCATTGCAACCCTCAAAGCATGCTCCACCAATAGAAGTTTCAACCACATTCACAACCTCATGGAACCAAATCTTTCAAACACTGACTATTGCTATAGGAAGGTATTCAATAACCTTGCATCCATAAAGAGGATTTAGGACCTGTGGAATGAGTTCAGAGAATTAACCATAAATGCCAGCTGGAACAGACTGTTGTGGTGCAGTGGCAACATCCAAACCTCTGAGCCGGGAAGCCTGGGTTCAAGTCTCACCTGCTCCAGAGGGATGTTATCACATTCTGGAAGTTGATTAGGAAAATTTCTAAATGCCAGCTGGAAAATAGTTTGTCCTGGGGTTTCCCAATATGAGTGCTGAAGTAGCCAATATTGTTCAGCTGACAAAGCAAGTGCTTGAGGAGGGATTCAAAGACTTCACCACAACATGGTACAGAAGTTGTTTCAGAACTGTCAAGTACAATCCTGTGCCCAATAAATGATAGCACTAATCAAATCAAGTGAATATAATGAGGAAAAGGAAGAAGAGCTTCATTTTAAAATGAAGCCTATTCAGCCTCTCCCTATAGCTCAGATCCTCCAACTTCGGCAACATCCTTGTAACCCGACCCGATGGGCCAAATGGCCTTACTTCCACTCATATGTCTTATGGTCTTATAAGATCAGCTGAAGACTTTTTTAAAAAAGAAGGAACAGACAATTCTCCAAACCAGAAAAGAAGTATTGGGCAGAATTGTTGTCTGAGCAATGGTGTGAAAGATAGGAAAATACTGAGAGAATGACAGACCTTGCACTTCCTAATGACCATTAGGGAGAAAGCAGCATTGAATGAGATTATGCAATGACATTGTGTGGTTAAGTAGCTCTTAAAGCGTTAGTCAGCATTTTATATCCTATTCAAATGTTGGGCAGTGACCTCTCCCATGATAGCAGCAGATTGAAAGAAACTGAGGAACCTTCCATTGACACTTCAATGTTTCAGAGTGTCTGTACAATGCTTAGTAGCCCTTAGATGTTTGCGCATCCTCTTTGAGGGTGTTGAATCTGCAAAAGATAATGCTTTGTGCAGTTTTTATTTCTCAGCAGACCACTGCGCTATGAGGGAGTATGCGCGTGAACTTGCCATTGTATAACTCCCAGTTGTGAATGCCTTTTTAAGCTTAAAAATATTCAAACAATTCCATATCTTTCAGTTTTGTACAAATATGTATTCACAACTCAAAGGAAATTAGTGCAGATATTTTAACAGTGTCAGTGAAGACATATTTACAAATGTGAAAAGAAACTCAATGATCTGCTTGGCCTGTTGCTGCTCTGACATCATATGGTCTTAGAGACAAGCATCAAAGGGTGAGAGCTGGTTGCTAAGTCATAGCATCTGAAACTGGTGTATAATTGGGCTTTAAGCATGGCAAAGGCAGCATGAACATCCAAAGGCCAGGCAGTGGCAAGCCCTCCTGCTTCTTCTACTGTCCAATTCCATGTGTGTGGGGCTGAAAAGCCTTGATGCATAATGAATACTGTTAAAAGCATAAGACTGCATGAGGACTGTCAAACCACAGCAGACCAGACACTGTGAATCTCATTGAAACTGGTGAAAACTGTACCCATTGTCTTTTGTAGAATGATTGACGCTGTTATTTCTCCTGACTGTGGACTTTACAAAATTCAAATGCATAAGTTCAAGCAGTCAGAAGTAACACTGCCACTGCAACATTATTAACTTCAACTGCTCCCTCCACTGCCACCTTCAAGGAAACCTCCCTTAACTTCTGCACATGCACCACATTCTGGTGGTGAACCATAGAATAAGAGTAAATGACAATTTTTACGTAGTTATTGTTTTATTGAACTATATCTGTATTGGGATATAAATTCATTAAAACATTATTTTATTGTATTTTGTCTTCTATTGTGTACTGTATGCATCCAAGTTTTGGATGGGTGGAACCTATCCAATTTTGTAACACATTATCAAATATGTTCATCATTTGTGAATTCCCTATTCATGGGTTTTTCAAAGAGCGTAACCTTTGTCAATGGTTGGATGTTGCTGCATTTTAAAGTAGGATGTAAGATTTTGTGACAGTCCCTCATATGTCATGCAATCTTTTGAAGAGATTTCTTATTTTGTCATCCGATCAAAATCAGAGTAAAGAAGGATCTACCTTTTTTGATTTTTGACCTTTAGCTGACAGTATTTCTCCAAGCTGACATGCAGATTCAAATTTGCAGCACAGTAAGTGAAAAATGATCCACTAAATGTAATGCTGCTCTCAGGCTTGAGGATCAGAGGGCTATTAACATTTTAATCAACCCCTTTCCGTAATGACACTGATAAGGAATATAGGGCTAGTGATATTTTCTCAGAAGAAAACCTGGCAAGTATAATTCTCCAAATCTGATATATTATATGTGTAAACCTTAGCATAATCATAATTAATCAAAACCTTAAGCCAAAGCTGTCAGGGAAGTGTATAATTCCTTAAGGAATGTAGTTAAAATAGAAATTCAGCTCAATTGAATTCTTTGGTAATCAGACATATAATATTACATAACAAATAGGACTAGATTATCCAATACCTCAGGCCTATTTTGTTAACCTATAAATTAATTGCTGACCTGTCGCAGGTTACAATTTCTCTCTTGCGCCAGCCCCTTGTTGTCCTCAATGTCTGTTAAAAAATCATTCTACCTCTTCTTTAAATACTTCCAGTAATCTATCTCTCAGAACTCTCTTGGGTGGGGAGTTCCAGACATTCATTACCCTTGGAGAAGAAATTCTTTCACAACTCAATGTCCCCTTATTCTGCAATTATGTTCCCCAGTTCCAAGATTCTCCCATTAGTGGAAATATATTCTCAACATTTCCCTAGTCATTCTCAATCCCTTTTATCCCAGAATCGGTCAAATGAATCTCTTTTGAACAATGTCCAATTGCCAAAATTAGCAAGAGACATGTGCATATAGATTTTACAAAGCTCCATGGCACTAAAGTAGTTTTGTAATCATTACTCTGATAGATAAATTGGAAGTTGGATCCTCAATCCCCAAGTGTACAATTCCCCAATTTCACCATTCTTTAGGTAAGAAGGTAAAGGTACAGAAACTAATATTAGCCCACTACCTTGGCTGCTCAGTTGGAGGCATCTGAAAGTGATACAAAGCAATTCAATTTTGGTTTTTGTTTCTGTCTTCAATGATTGGTTCGACTCTGTACAGAGAATGATCAATTGGTCACTTCTTGTCCTCAATCACATAACCCCCAAAGTATTTTCCACCATGACTTCACTCAGTGCCAAAACATTGATAAACACCAGCTTAATGCCATTTGGACAGCACAAAGTATTTTCATGTCTTTAAGTAATCGCTAACAAAAGTCTGTATTCTTCTTTGAAATGATGACATCACAGTATTATTTGGGCAGATGTGGAACAAATTGAAAAACTAACATCTTTCAGCAAAAGTTTGCTGAAAGATTTTCAACTCCTCTCAATGGGATTAGGTTGAGTGGGATTAAGTTGCAGTTGCCCATAGGTGCTGACTTCATTTATCATAATGTATTTTACTCACTGTAAAAATCACAGGATGTCTGAGACTGAACATCGATGCGAATCATAAATCTGAACTGTGTTGAAATTGGCTGATTCAGGTACATCTGGGAGAAGCTAAATCATGCCATTTGGATTCATCACAACTTGAATGAAGCCCCTGCAGTTGTACAGCATCATGTTCTCCCAACGTTATCTTATCTTCCAAGTTATTCAATCAGTCAGCATTTTGGCATATTTCATATTGAATTGCCATCTGCTGTGTGTTAAAATAATTTATTGCTCTTTTTTGAAAGAGGGGGATTAATTTTCAAAGCCAATTTTCAGTTCTATATTGGAAACCTGGCTATTGCAAACATGGCAATTTTGAATTGCATTGCATGCACAGACCATAAACATCAAATGAATTTGACTTTTTCAAATAGGAAGACTGTGGTACACAAATGGCCACAGTAAATTACAGTTGCTCATAAATAATCACATTCACAATAAGTGAATAAATGTAGTTAAGATTATGCTGTAGCCAGACACAACTTGTTAATTAATGCACATCAATCTGACCATCTCAGAAGTTTTCTTTTGCAGCTGGTTCCTACTGGATTAAAAAATGCAAATATCTAAGTAATAGTGTTTCTGTTAATAGCAGAAATGAGAGAAAAGTAATTCCCCAAGTGGCAAATGGATGAAGTTTGAAATTTCTTGTTGCATTTTCCAAGTAGAAATATAAATCGCAAATATTTTGATATAGCAGACTGTTTCAGCCATTGTACTTGTGCTAGTTTATCAAAATATATTGCTTAAATAATTACGTTCATGTTTTAAATGTTATTTGCCACTTACCAGTCCAAATAAGAATGTCATATCTGGACATCAACTGTTCCATAAACTGAGGAAATGTGAATAAACCTGAACTCACTGAAATGAACTTTTACATCATGTTTTAGTTGCAGAGCAGAAGAGCTATAAAACCACCTGCTCTACCCATTTGTATATTTCTCTGCATATAAATAGCACTTTCAAGAAATAATGAGAATGGAAAGTCATCAAGCTATCTAATGGAGCAAGGAATCTAGTTTTCCTCTTGGTCATTTCTGCTGTCACAGCTATTGCCAAATTTTCAACTTACTGCAATGGAAGCCAACTGTAAAAGCTCAAAAACATTTAAACAGAGCTTTTGATGACTTGAAGCCTGACAAATCTCCTATCCCCCACTGGCTACTCTTTGTATCCATTGAGATGGCAGAACTGTAAACATAGAGTACATAACATCTCAGTTTTTGGCATATTTGAAAGCATCAGATAATAGCTCCCATGAGAAATGATCTCATTGGCAGTGCCAATAATGCAATTCTACTTCAGAAAGATTGTTTGTTCCTGATACAAATACAGTTAAAAAGATTTGATTGCAGTTCATTATCCTATGATGTCTATGTGTGTCTTAATTTAATGACCATATCAAAATGAGAGCATAAACGTATGTATTTTACAATATAAAGTCACGACAGACTCAGAAGGCCATTAGACAGAGATAACTGATGGTGAGTTTAACCTGAAGGTCACCATGCCTCAGTCAAGGGGTGAGGTTGAGGAGGTGGGAATTTCATAGTAACCTCAGCCAATGCAGGAATTGAACCTCTGCAATTGATGTCACCCTGTATCACAAACCAAATATCCAGAGAACTGAGTTAACCAACTCCACCCCCCATATGTATTTTTACACAGATGCATTTTAATAAACAGTATACATTTACAATTACATAAAAGGAAATGTTGTGCTTTATGCTTTTGTTAACTCCAGTCTATAGAATGCAATGTTAAAGCAGCGATAATTAGAACACCATCACAACAATTGAAGTTCCCAAGCTCATTCTTGAAGAAGGGCTTATGCCCAAAACCGTCAATTCTCCTGTTCCTTTGATGCTGCCTGACCTGCTGCACTTTTCCAGCAACACATTTTTAAGCTCTGATCTCCAGCATCTGCAGTCCTCACTTTCTCCTAAGTCCCCAAGCTCACCAAAGCATGTCAGAGGGCAGAAGATCCTTGGAAAGTTTCATTGCTTAAGAAATGCAAATTTCTTTTACAATGAGACTCACATTATTACTTTAAGTAAAATGGTAAGGATATAGAGCAGCTATTAAGTTATTGCAAAAAAGGATAAATGCCATTCATGTAGCTGACACCTACATTATGACATTTCTGTAAAAAAGTCACCAACATTTTGTGATTTATGATATATTTCTGCTATATTTTATTTTGTCAACTTTGTGTGTAAAATTAAAGGCAGGTATGAATTATTCCTGTTTGAACCAAACCTTGCTTATTTTGAATGGAGAATGGTTCTTCATGCATTCAGGGAAAGTAAAGGCCAATTTCCAGTTGGCCTTGAAAATCATAACTTCAAGAGATCATTCTCTTTCTTCTTCAATTAAAAATGTTGATGTCTTTAATTGGCATCATGTAACGTCACTGTCTAAAAACTAGCCAAACCACATTCTGAGACCTCAATATTTCCCCCAGTAGTAGAAAGGTCCAGGACAGTCAAGACTTTTATATAGTAATTTGGTTTCACTCAATGGGCTGAACCTTATGTTTCATTGGATAAGCCCAAGTTGTGTTGAGGATTTTTGAGGGATTTCCACCGTGAGACAAAAGGTGCGTGTTGAGTTTGTTGGACATTTAGCTTGTATCGAATGGTTAGTAAGATAAAAGATTCAATATTAATGAGGTGTGTTGAACCATGAACAAGGCACTTAATAAGCAATGATTCTGACAGAAATCTCTCCACCGCCCACTTCACTTGGAACCCTGTAAGATTCCTCCCTTTCTGTCTAATTCAGAGGAAAGCAATGCATGTTTTGGTGAAATATTTTATAATGGAAACTAAATTGCTGAACTTGCAGCAAGCTGACGATTTTAATTCAATTCATTTGTCGGTGCTTGATTTCCCAATCTGTAAATGCAGGCATCTTATGTATGGCTGTTTTGCCAGACAGTCTCACTCATCTATTGTGAAAATATGTAAGTATTTTACCTTTGCTGTTTGCAACTATTTGTGATTAATTGTGTTTTTCTTTAATGTCCAGCTTTAAGATTTTTTTTGTAAATGATGTGGTTTTCTGTTTCTGTGAAAGAAGCTGCTCCAAATGGTTCTAATATCATCAAATTTACCACAATGTGTAAGAAAGTATAACAGGGAAATTCACTGACACAACATATGAGGGAGCAGAGGTCAGAGAAAGAATTAGAATACTGCAAAGCAATTGACTGACCATGACTTCCCATTGAATGCACAGTGTCAGTAAATTACCATTAATTATTCAAATTATATCAATGCTCCAATGCATCCTTTTCATATTCACTGGTGAGTGTGCTAATTATATGTTTTATTTTAAATTTATAACATCCATGCATTGATATTCAGTGCCATAATACAACATTGGTTGAAATTGTACTTTAGATTCCTCTGATTGTTAAATTCACAAAATGGTAAATCTAAATAAAAACGTCTCTCCAGCTACCTGAAGAAGGAGTGAGGCTCCAAAAGCTTGTGGTTTCAGATAAATCTGCTGGACTATAACCCGGTGTTGAAATAAAAACAGAAAGAACTGCAGGCGCTGTGAATCAGAAACAAAAAACTGAAGCTGCTGGAAAAGCTCAGCAGGTTGGGCAGCATCTGTGAAGAGAAATCAACATTAACGTTTTGGTGACCCTTCCTCAGAAAATGCCTAAGCTGTTGAGATTTTTCTAAAATGCTAACAGAGGAATTGCACACAATGAATGTATTAGCAACTTGGCATGGCAGAATATCAATTCTTTTATGTGCAGGAATATACTTTTCTTAATGGCCGTGCAATTTCTGTTTTGTTTCATTTGTGTCCTGGACCTGTTGAAAGCCTATGTTTCAGAATATTTGGATCGTTTCCCTGAATTTGGTCCAACTTCTGCTGGGCCGTATTGGTGATTGGGTTTTAGAGTTTTAGATATTTAAGGATGTACAGCATGGAAACAGACCCTTCGGTCCAACTTGTCTTTGCCGCCCAGATATCCCAACCCAATCTAATCCCACTGCCAGCACCTGGCCCATATTCCTCCAAACCCTTCCTATTTATATACACATAAAACCTCCATCACTTCCTCTGGCAGCTCATTCCATACACGTACCTCTGTCTGCGTGAAAAAGTTGCCCCTTAGGTCTGTTTTATATCTTTCCCCTCTCACCCTAAACCTATGCCCTTGAGTTCTGGACTCCCACACACCAGGGAAAAGACTTTACCTATTTATGTGAACCCTGAAATCACCATGGTGGGACCTCAAAGGTAGTAATCTCTGGATTATTTCTGCTGCCTCATGCTAGTGAGAGTAGCAATAGAAGAATAAGACAGATGAATATGTGGCTGCAGAGCTGGTGCAGGAGGGAATAATTAAAATTTTTGGCTCATTTGGATCTTTTCATGAATTAAATGCATTTATTTCAATACAAAAGGCCTGACAGGTAAGGCAGATGAACTCAGGGCATGGATTGGAACATGGGACTGGGACATCATAGCTGTTATAGAAACATGGCTGACGGAGGTACGGGACTGGCAGCTCACTGTTCTGAGGTATAGATGCTATAGGAAGGATTGAAGGGGAAGTAAGATAGATGGGGAAGTGGTGATTTTGATTAGAGAAAGCAGCATAGCAGTAGTTAAAGAGCAAATCCTGGGTGGTCACTCAGTGAAGCTATATGCATGGAACTGAGAAATAAAAAGGGGTGATCACTTCAATGGGATTGTACTATAGGCCTCCCCAGTAGTCTGCTTGAGATTGAGGAGCAACTGGGGGAGAATAGGGATCCTTAATGGTCAATGAGGCCATATATGTATGGAACCACAGGAGATGGGTATGATCCTAAACAAGTATTTAGTGTCAATATTTACAGTGGAGAAAGACATGGAAGCTAGAGAATGCAGGAAAATAAATAGTGATGTCTTAAAAAGAGTCCACGTTATGAAAGAAGAGGTGCTGGCGGTCTTAAAACACATAAAGGTAGATATATTCCGGGACCTGATCGAGTGTATCCCTGGACATTGTGGGAAGCTAGGGAAGAAATTGAGGGCCCCATAGCAGAGATATTTGTATTATTGATAACTACGGGGTGAGGTGCCAGAAGAAAGGAGGATGACTAAAATGTGGTGCAATTATTTAAGAAAGGTTGCAAGGGAAGCCAGGGAACCACAGATTGGTGAGCCTGACATCAATGGTGGGGAAGTTGTTGGAGGGGATTGAGAGACAGGATCTACATGCATTTGGAAAGGCTAAGAATGATTAGGGATAGTCAACATAGCTTTGTGCATGGGAAATCATGTCTCACAAACTTGAATGAGTGTTTTGAAGAGACCAATAAAATTGAAGGCAGAATGATAGACGCTGTCTACATAGACTTTAGCAAGGCCTTCAACATGATTCCGCATGGTAAACTGGTTACTAAGGTTAGATCACATGGAATCCAGGGAGAGCTAGCCAATTGGATACAAAATTGGCTTGAAGGTGGGAGACAGAGGGTAGTGGTTGAGGGTTGTTGTTCTGACTGGAGGCCTGTGATCAGCAGTGTGCGACAAAGATGGGTGCTGGGTCAATTGTTGTTTGTCATTTATATAAACTGTTTGGATGAGAATATAGCAGGTTTGGTTAGTAAGTTTGCAGTTGACACCGAAATTGGTGTATAGCGGACAATGAAAAGTCATCTCAGCGTACAATGGGCTCTTAATGGGACGAGGAATGGCAGATGGCATTTTATTTAGATAATTGCGATGGTAAGACAAACTAGGGCAGAACTTACACAGTTAATTGTAGGGCCCTGGACAGTGTTGTTGAACAGAGCGATGTAGAGGTACATAATTCCTTGAAAGTAATATCACAGATAGACGGGTCAGTGGAGAAGGCGTTTAGCACACTTACCTTCATTGTTCAATGCATTGAGTATAGTAATTGTGACATCATGTTACAGCTGTACAATGCATTGGTAAGGCCACATTTGGTGTATTGTGCACAGTTCTAGTTGCCCTGCTCTAGGAAGGATGTTATTAAACTGGAAAGGGTGCCACAAAGATTAATGGAACGAGAGGATTTGATGTGTTAGGAGAGGCTGATTCGGCTGGGGCTGTTTTCCCTGGAGCATCAGAAGCTTAGGGGTGACCTTATAGACATTAAGAAATCATGAGGGGGCATGGATAGGGTAACTAGTGAAGGTCTTTTCCTGAGGGTGGGGGAATCCAAAACTAGAGAGCACAGGCTGAAGGTGAGAGGGAAAGATTTAAAAGGAACTTGAGGGGCAATGTCGTCATGCAGAAGATGGTGCATATATGGAATGAGCTGCCAGAGGAAGTGATAGAAGTGAGTACAGTTACAACATTTAAAAGACATTTGCACGGGTACATGGATAGGAAAAGTTGAAATGATATGGGCTAAATGCAGGCAAATGGGACTAGTTCAGTTTAAGAAAGCTGGTTGACATGGACAACTTGGGCTGGTAAGTCTGTTTCTGTGCTGTATGACTCTATAACTCTCTTCATTTAGCTCTTTAACCATTTGTGAACCAACACTGCTTTGTCCTGGATGGTGTCAAACTTCCTGAGTGTTGTTAGAGCTACACTAATCTTGGTAAGTGGGGAATATTCCATCACATACCTGACTTGTGTCTTGTCAAAGGTGGACAGATTTTGTGGAGTCAGGAAGTGACTTGCTGCAGGATTCTAGCCTCTGATCTGATCTCATTCCCATTTATTTATATGGCTTGTGCAGTTCAGTTTCTATAGCCCCTTGGGAAGTTGATAGTGAGGGAATCATTGATGGTAATGACATTGAATGTCAAAATGTGATGATGAGATTCTCTCTTATTGGAGATGATCATTACCTGGCACTTGTGTTGTGTGAATGTTGTTGCCATTTATCAGCTCCAACCTTGGATGTTGTCCAAATCTTGCTGCATTTAGACATGGACTGCTTCAGTATTTGAAGAGTTATGAATGGTGTTGAACATTAGACCATCGTCACTGAACATCTCCACTTCTGACGTAATGATGGGAAGGAAGGCAATTGAAGGAAGTGTCTCTATATTATTAGAGAGTATTCTATGATTGAAGAAACATTGTTTCCAGTGCAATTATTTGGAAAGGAGGTAAGAGCTCTCATGATTAATGGTAATCTACAAGGAATTCTGCAACGCAATGATTGCTCAACAAAGTGAGGGAACCGTAGTTTGGTATGCTTTCCTTTATTGGTCAGAGTATTGAGTACAGGAGTTGGGAGGTCATGTTGCGGCTGTACAGGACATTGGCTAGGCCACTGTTGGAATATTGCATGCAATTCTGGTCTCCTTCCTATCGGAAAGATGTTGTGAAACTTGAAAGGGTTCAAAAAAGGTTTACAAGGATGTTGCCAGGGTTGGAGGATTTGAGCTACAGGGAGAGGCTGAACAGGCTAGGGCTGTTTTCCCTGGAGCATCGGAGGCTGAGGGGTGACCTTATAGAGGTTTACAAAATCATGAGGGGTATGGATAGGATAAACAGACAAAGTCTATTCCCTGGGTTTGGGGAGTCCAGAACTGGAGGACATAGGTTTAGGGTGAGAAGGGAAAGATATAAAAGAGACCTAAGAGACAACTTTTTCACACAGAGTACATGTATGGAATGAGCTGCCAGAGGATGTGGTGAAGGCTGGTACAATTGCAACATTTAAGAGGCATTTGGATGGGTATATGAATAGGAAGGGTTTGGAGGGATATGGGCCGGGTGCTGGCAGGTGGGACTAGATTGGGTTGGGATGTCTGGTCGGCATGGACGGGTTGGACTGAAGGGTCTGTTTCCATACTGTACATCTCTATGACTCTATGACTCTAAATGCAGAATAAATGCATTGCCACTGCTGCCACAATAGTTACACTTATCTGATATGCTGAGCATTGACATAAACCAACTGCACATTCAGAGTGAAAATCTTTATGGCCGCAGGATGTTAAATCATTTAGATAAGTCACTTGTGTGTGGTCAATAGCCCCCTTACACCATAGAGAAACTCAATATACATGCAAATTCATGTACATGTTTTGCCTACTTTTCTGAATTGAAAGAAAAGATGATGAATTCTCCTATTCAAGTGAAAAGATCATCAGTCACCTCCCTCATGCAGTGTTGGACTGCAAACCTGAAAATGATCCAGTGTGCCAGAGGCAGCAGGTTTCCATGAGAATCTCCTTTGTAAAGTTATCAATAACCAGAGATAAGAGAAATGCTCCAGAATCATGGAATCCCTACAGTGTGGAAGTTCACTGTGAAGAGCATCCCACATAGACCTAACCCATCCTCCATTTTCCATCGCTAATCCCTAGCCTCCACATTTTTGGACTATAGAGGGGAAGTAGATCACCCAGAGGAAACCCACACAAACACAGGGAGAATGTACAAACTCCATACAGACAGTCGCCCAAGGCTGGAATCAAACCCAGGTCCTGGGTATTGTGAGGCAACAGTGCTAACCACTGAGCCATTATGCCACCCACTCTGCATGGATAACGTTTCCTGCTGAGAGTGCTTCTCCATTGCCTTTTCATTCCAAAACCTATGTGCATGGCCACTGCAATACTTATGACTGGGAGCAAATGGTCTGACCAGAACCCTTGAAGCCAAAATGAAGACTGTCTCTACCTGCAGCACTTTTCACTTTTATTCACCAATTTTAAACAATTCTGCAAACTACCAATCACTTCTACAAACTGCCGTAGGTCACTGCAGAAATTCACCAAAGATCCTTAGACAGCACCTTCCAAGTCCATGACCACTTTCAGCTAGAAGGATGAGGGTAGCACCACCTGCAAGTTCTCCTCCAAAACACTCACCAGTTCTGACATGGAACTATATCGGCATACCTTCACTGTCGCTAGGTGAAAATCTAGGAATTCTCTCCCTAAGGGCATTGTGGGTCAATCCACAGCACATGAACTGCAGTGGTTCAAAAGGGTAGCTCACCACTGCCCTCTGATGGGCAATTAGGATTGGCAATACATGCTGACCCATCTAGCAACACCTATATCCCATGAGTGGAAACTATTCAGAACCAGCCTGAGAGTCTTTGATGATCCTTTTAAGTAATACTGTGCAAGTTTAAGGGAGGAAAACATGAACAAAGATCTGCGGTTGCTGGAAATCTGAATCAAGAAAAGAAATTGCTGGAGAAACTCAGCAGGTCAAACAGCATCTGTGGAGAGAAAGCCGAATTAACGTTTTGGGTCCAGTGACCCTTCTGTAGAACCTTATTGGATTCAGAAGCTTACTAGGTTGACTACTAAGAGTTTCTAACTTGATTAGAAATTTCAATTGGAGTAAGTCAAACATTTGTTGAGGTTCTGTTCAGAGAACTGAAGCAGCCAACTTTGCTCTCTGTTGTCTCTTAGCATCTGCGTTACTAACCTCCTAAAAATGGCATCTGACATGGGCTACACCTGGATTCTGTGCACACTGTGGGGATACCATGTTAGAATCAAAAGGGCAAATGCAACACTGAACCTATAGGGCTGTCACAGGTCTCAATTAGCACTAATGGTCTTTCTTTTTCTTGCTTGTCTTCTCTTTCTTTTAATGATTACATTATCTCTTTGCACTATGAGAATACTTTGTGATTTTTGGATTTGATTTATTTTGTGTGATATTGAAATATGATTTGTTTCAGGATTTCTTTGTGGCTGTTCAGCAGCTGTAGCAGACTTTAGTTGGCAGGTAGGGTAGAAATCTCCTCCTAATGGTCTTCCTGACAGTTTGAGAATTCTTTGATTGACAACGAGATCTGTTTCCTTTCAACTGGGTCTTTTTATCAAGGTAACACTCTCTTGCTGCTTTTCTTCTCCCATTCCCATTATATTCACCTGCAGTTCTTTTCTTCAAAATAAAAGACTTCAGAAGATCATTAAATTCATTCTCAATATGGTTTCAAATACTTTTCAGACTTCTTATCATAAATATCATTTCATTGGGTTTTGACATATTTCTTCAATAGGTTTCTTCAAACCGTCACCATGTTTTAAGCATGTCACTCAGATTTCTATCAATATAAATATTTTATCAACTTTCTTCCAAATAAATATTAGAAAGACTCTATCCCTTGTCACAAACATTAGTCTCTTGAAACTTATTCCATTGTTGTGGTTCTGTTTGCTGAGCTGGGTATTTGTGTTGCAGACATTTCGTCCCCTGTCTAGGTGACATCCTCAGTACTTGGGAGCCTCCTGTGAAGCGCTTCTGTGATCTTTCCTCCGGAATTTGTAGTGGCTTGAATCTGCCGCTTCCGGCTGTCAGTTCCAGCTGTCTGTTGCAGTGGTCGGTATATTGGGTCCAGATCGATGTGCTTATTGATTGAATCTGTGGATGAATGCCATGCCTCTAGGAATTCCCTGGCTGTTCTCTGTTACAGGAAAGCCACACACACAGACCAAGTCCTAAACTACGAAAGCAACCACCCCAACACACACAAACAAAGTTGCATCAAGACACTATTCAAAAGGGCCACAACACACTGCAGTACACCAGAACTGCAAAAAGAGGAAGAAGAACACCTATACAATGTTTTCGCCAAAAACGGATACCCGCACAATTTCATCAACAGATGCCTAAGGGAAAGACAATGGAATGAGGACATACCACAACCCAAAGGACTAGCCACACTACCATACATCAAGAGCATTTCTGAACTGACAGCCAGACTATTGCGACCACTAGGACTCATAACAGTACACAAACGAACAGCCACTCTCAGACAACAACTCACCAGAACGAAGGACCCGATACCCAGCATGAGCAAAACCAATGTAGTGTCCAAAATCCTATGCAAGGACTGTACAAAATACTACATAGGACAAACAGGAAGACAGCTAACGATCTGCATCCATGAACACCAACTAGCCACGAAACGACACGACCAGCTATCCTTAGTAGCCACACATGCAGATGACAAGCAACATGAAGTCGACTGGGACAACACTACTATTATAGGACAAGCCAAACAGAGAACAGCCAGGGAATTCCTAGAGGCATGGCATTCATCCACAGATTCAATCAATAAGCACATCGATTTGGATCCAATATATTGACCACTGCAATGGACCGCTGGAACTGACAACCGGAAGCGGCAGATTCAAACCACTACAAATGCCGGAGGAAAGATCACAGAAGTGCTTCACAGGAGGCTCCCAAGTACTGAGGATGTCACCTAGACAGGGGACGAAACGTCTGCAACACAAATTCTCAGCTTGGCGAACAGAACCACAACAATGAGCACCCGAGCTACAAATCTTCTCACAAACTTTGAACTTATTCCATCCCGCTTCCTGGTAGCTGTTTAAACCAGACTGCTTACAACCTTGGTGTCATATTTAACTCAAAACTAAACTAACCCTCTGATCGGTGTCATTAAGATCATCATCTATTAACAACTCCAAAAACATTATCCAACATGCCACCCTCCCCATTCAACAACAACCCCCAACTTGTCAAGTTGACCTGTTGTAGAAACCTCACTAATGCATCTGTAACCTCTAAAGTTAACTACTCCAATGTATTGCTGTCTTGGTTGATGTCCTAAAGTCTACCCTGCTGCCTATGTGATAATTCATGTCAAGTTCCATTAACCCACCAACCTGTACTCAGTGACATACATGGGGTTCCTGGTTCAGCAGCACGTCAATTTTAAAGTTCTGAGCTTATTTTTGGGTGAGTATGTGACCTCATCGCTCCCTACATATATTCTCCCTTGGCTTTCCACTGCTCTGTGATATTTGAGCTCATCAAAATCTAGTTTCTCAACTTTGCTGATTTTGATTGTTCAGACTGAATTCTGCTGCCGCTATTAATCTCTAAAATTCCTTCCTCAAACCTTTCCAACATTTTTTCAACTGACGAATGAGCAGCGCTCCAAAAACTTGGTGATTTCAAATACTGTAAACCTGTTGGACTATAACCTGGTGTCATGTGACTTCTGATTTTGTCCATCTACTTTTCACCCTGTTGTGGTTTTGTGTTTACTGACACAAACTTACTAACTTCATAACAGGTCTTGTAATTTCAGTTTGTTTTTGTTTATTTGAAGATTTATTGCGGGATTGCTCAGCACACAGATTCAGTATAAAATCACAGCAACTACTATTACAGGAAAGCACAGTTCACTCCCTCACACCATATAATATTGGAAGTTGGATTTCTTAAAGTGATAGCACAACACTTCCTATTTTTGCAAGATTAAATTAAATGTTGTAAGAATGGAAGTACTTTCATGTATTGGTAGCTGTGAAAATTATTTGAACAAAAATAAGAATTGAAGCATTTGAGATGCTGTAAGCTGTATATGTGGGTGAACAACCCTCCCAGATTTCTCACATTCCTGAAATCTAGATTTGTCACATGAACATTTTTGACTTGTGGACTTGTTAATACCTTATGTATTCTTAGAGTGCTGATTGTTTTCATCATGGTCCTTTATCATTTTACTGTCCAAGTTTATTTTTTTGTGTTCTCTGCACAATTTCATTGCCAGTTGTTATACACTTGTACAACTTCCTGAGTTGTCTTCTGTTTCTTCTTAATGTTGTGCTGTTTGGTTTTGGAACATTGTAGAAGCTCAGCTCACTCTCGTTACTCTTACAGGTGACAGTTTCCCTGGCTGGGAAAAATGGCCTGAACCAATTATCCTACATGCAGTTCTGCATCTGCATGTCGTTTTTTTAATCATCATCTTCTCTTGTTTTTCGAGAAACATGTCCCATATTTCTGAAAACTTGGACAAGTAATGGTTTGGCATGTGTTTTCCCCCAGCTGCCTTCCAAACATGATTTCCACTCGTGACAGTAAGCCCATGTTTAGGAGTGTTGTTTTCAAGTGTATCTTAGCAATTAACTGTCACCCTTCCTGATTAATGCATTTGCTGATTAGTGCTGTAAATGGTGTGAGCCATCTGGTCAGCAGAGCATAGGATCTGGGATAGTGTAGTGAAGTTGTCACATGGTTTATACCCTATTTGGCACATATCTCAGAAAGGTATGCCAGTATTTGATATCTATCAGACATAATCTCTTCAGCTATAACAAGCTGACTGAATGTTTTAATAACCAGACCTGCCCGAAACTTAAAGTATTCTTCACTTGTCTAATAATTGTAAATTTGCAGAAATAATCAGTGACTAGGGATTAAGGAAAAAAGATCATCACCATGTAAAAACATTTTATTTTAATTAAATAAAAGCAAAATGCTATAGATGCAAATAATCTGAAATAAAAGCAGAATGTGCTGGAGAATCTCAGCACCTGAAGAACAGTCATATCAGAGTCAAAACGTTAACTCTGTTTTTCTCTCTCCGTGGTTGCTGAAAGACTTTGTGTTTCTCCAAAACTTTGTGTTTTTAGGTGAACCTGTTCAGGCATTTAAAACTTGTCTCTGTGGTAGATGGAGCTTGAATGCAGAACTTCTGACCCACTATGCTACAAGACCCCAATACCACCATGTTAACAAAATAAATCTGGTTAAATTTTAGATGAAAGGTACAATGGAAGCGTAAGAGTTTACGACAAACACCTTTTAAAAACGATGTATCTTGAGATGCCTAATTCATCTCTGTATCGCCAGATGCCTTAGAGTATTGCACCTCCTGTCAAGTCAGCTTCTTGTAATGACATTTCAGTGAGAGATAATTTGCTTTTGTTTCCTGAAATCAGTTTGATCTGTGCTGGCCAAAATTCATCAGGCTAACATTGAACCTATCATCTAACAACGTCTATACTACGGGTTTGGTTGTCTCATAAAATTCGGTGGTCTTTTCCGGATTTGGTCTCCTCTAAGTGTGTCTGAATGAACCATTTTATTCCCAATTTTAACAGATGTCAATGTCGTACCACTGCCGCTGTGGACTTGTGCCAAATAATTTTCAATGGTTTGTCATCAGTTCCCTCAACAATTTGCAGATTGATCATGTATGTTATGGAATCTTGTGATGTCGAAAACCAGAGCAAGTGTTTTATGCTTTTTGATTGACTGGACTGCATGTGCAGTAGACCTTTGGAGTGAAATACAATTGGCATGCCGTCTTACATGATTTTGTGCTTCTAGCTTTCTGAGCTGTACTGATCTTCAAGATTGTTTCATACCTTCTATTGTAGTATTGCAGAATACATGTCTCTTATGACAAAGCTTGCTTAAGTGATTTGACCACATGCTGATGGTTCTCTTGCTATAGATACAGAACTTTCTTCCAGAAGAAATCTCTCAACAAGGGTGGCAGAGTGGCACAGTGGTTGGGCGGCACGGTGGTTAGCACTACTGCCTCACAGCACCAGAGACCCGAGTTCAATTCCCACCTCAGGCAACTGTCTGTGTGGAGTTTGCACATTCTCCCCGTGTCTGCGTGGGTTTCCTCCAGATGCTCCAGTTTCCTCCCACAGTCCAAAAATGTGCAGGTAAGGTGAATTGGCCATGCTAAATTGCCCGTGGTGTTAGGTGAAGGGGTAAATATAGGAGAATGGGTCTGGGTAGGTTGCTCTTCGGAGGGCTGGTGTGGACTTGTTGGGCGGAAGGGCCTGTTCTCACACTGTAAGTAATCTAAAATCTAAAAAAAACCTCCTTTTTATAGCAAAGTCTAGTATACATACTACTAGGAAGCTAAACATTCCAAAGCATAATATGCAGTTTCCTCTTTATCCTGTGGAATAGGCATATGTCATAAATCTTTAATTTTTTTGTCTCGGTCAGGACAGATCCCTAAGTCCCAAAAAATTTGATCTGGCCTACATTCACCTGGAATTTCTCGCTGTTGAAGACAAGTCCGTCATGATGAACTGTTGCCATCAGTGAATGTAGATCTTGGTCATGCTTCTCTTTGATTTGGCCCCCTCCCACTCAGCCAAGGACATGCATGTCCTGGGTCTCCTCCACAGCCAAATCTAAACCACACAATGACTGGAGGAAGAACGCCTCATGTTCTGCCTTGGGACCCTCTAACCATACGGCATCTACCTCAACTTCACCAGATTCCTCATCTCCCCTACCCTCATCTCATTCCAGATCCAACTCTCCAACTCAGCACCACACTTATGAACAGGCCATCCTGCAATCTTCCTTCCCACCTATCCACTCCGCCCTCCCCTCCGATCTATCACTGTCACCCCAATGTCTTGGATCCAAATGTATCCAGATTGTGCTGTACTTTTTCAGCACGATTGCTCTGGTCGATGTGCTTTTGCACATGACAGATAGTGTTATCATGATCCATGTCATCCAACTAGTGAACCAAGGCAATGCATCCTCTCTGGAATGTAGTACAGCATCATCTTCGAAATTTGCTATGGTGAAAATCTATCTGGGTATATCTGTTTTATGTCAAAGTTGATGCAGTTGTTCTTAGCCTTTCTGCCCTCACTTTGCATATAGGTGACCTTGTGAATAGTCAAAATGTTGAATTCTGTACTCCCCAGTACCCCTGCTATTGCTCACTCACTCATTTCCACCAAGTTAAATACTTTGGGTTTCCATATACAGTACTTCTATGCTAAGTAGACTTTAATGTTGAACATGTGAATTTACTTTTTTATTTTTTGACTTCCGCACCCAAGTTTTTACAGCTGGGTACTTTGTAACTAAGATGGCATCATGTATGGTGACATTGTACACTTTTCACTGTACACTTGTACTTCTGTACTTGAGCGTGTTATGGACTAGGCCAGACCACTCAAAACATTCTTAAGCAGACAGCCCAGACCATACCTTTACGATTTGTTTTGCAAAGTGTACAGTGAAAATTACCTGATTTAAACTGAGATTTTGAGATTAGATTCCCTACCGTGGGGAAACAGTTCCTTCGGCCCAACCAGTCCACACCAATCTTCCAAAGAGTTACCCACCCAGACCCATTTCCCTCTGACTAATGCACCTAACACTACGGGCAAGTTAGCATGGCCAATTCACCTAACCTGCACATCTTTGGACTGTGGGAGGAAACTTGAGCACTTGGAGGAAACCCATGCTGACACAGGGAGAATGTTCAAATTCCACACAGTCGCCTGAGGCTGGAATTGAACATGGGACCCTGGCACTGTGAGGCAGCAGTCCAAACCACTGTGTCACCATGCCGCACTATTAGTGAGGTTGACTACCCGCTTTAAAACAGACAAAAAAATTATTCACAAAATTGCACAATGAAACACGAGAACAGAATAAAGAACCCCTACAGAATTCAGTCAGTCCAAACTAGACTTAATTGTGCTGTTCTGAATATACACAGCTGTCCCAATAAGCAAACCCCTTTAAAACACAGTACAAAAAAGGGTCAGATGCTTACAGGTTGAAGTTAGAAGGGCAGACGAGAGAGTTTACACACAGCTCCCTGTTGAACTCCAAACCAGTTCTTGGCTGGATTAAACTGCTCAGCTAGAGAGCTGACCACTCCCTTTTCATTATACAAGTCACTCCTAAAACGTCACTTTGCATATAGGTGATCTACAAGTCACTTTGGTCTGAAGTCACAGCTGTTTACGTATAAACAAAAAGGCCTTTCAAAATCCTTTTAATCTCTGTACCAAACCAGTCAGATCAGAGCCAAGCCTGGTTTATTACCCCTCTGAAAAAAATCAAGGATAGAGTCTCCTTGAGCCAAGGAACAGCTTTCAGAAAAAAAAGGACATCCACCACTCAACGCCTCCATATTGAGTCTCAATGACACATCAGCAATCACGTTTTTGCGATCTGCCACATGCACTATTGTCAAATTGAATGGCTGCAACAACAAGCTTCATCCAAATAGTCTGGCATTTTTGTCCTTAAATTTTTCCACAAATGTCAATGGGTTGTGATCAGTGTAAACAGTGGTCTCAGATGCATTGCTGGTGATATAAACACTGAAATATTGTCATGCTACCACCAAAGTCCATTTCTCCACCATTGAACATTTCTGTTGATGAATGCTCGACTTCCTGGAAAAAAACCCGATGGGTCTTTCTATTCCCTTGTCATCCTCCTGCAGGAGCACCGCACCGTCACCCACATCACGGGCATCAATAGCCACCTTGAAAGGCTTCGTGTAAGCAGGTTGGGCTAATACTGGGGCAGTGGTTAACACAGTTTTTAGGTTATCAAATGCCTTTTGACAGTCCACTGTCCACTGAAACTTCTTGTCCTTTATTAACAATTCAGTGAGTTTAGCAGCCACACTATTAAAGTGCACCACAAACGTTTGGTAAAATCTACTCAATCCCAGGAACTGTAGTACTGCTTTTTTTCATCGACTGTGTGGTAAATCCTCCAATTACTTTCATTTTTGCATCTCATGAGGCTATTTGTCCATGTCCAATAACATGGCCCAGGAAGGTGACTTGGGCTTTGACAAATTCACTTTTAGCTAGGTTTACCGCCAAGCCTGTTTTCTGAAGTCGATCGATCAAGTCTGATAAATGCTGTAAATGTTCCTTCGACAAGTGACTAAAAATCACCAGGTCATCAATACACACCACACAGTTGGGTAATCCAGCAGTGACCTTATTAGTTCGTCTCTGAAATGTGGCTGGAGCCACATTTGAATCGATATAGTCCATTTGGCATTACAAAAGCCAAAATTGCCTTTGCAGTCTCTGACAGAGGTACCCGCCAGTAGCCTCTGAGCAAGTCCAACTTAGAAATTTAAGTTGCTTGTCCTACTTTTTCGACTTAGTCCTCCAACCATAGAATTGGATATGCATCAGTCTTTGCAACAGCATTGAGTTTACAATAGTCCACATATAACCATTGGGTACCACCTGGCTTTGGCACCATGAGCTCCAGCCAACATAACTCCAATTATGCCATCTTGGAGCATGCACTCTATCTCCTTCTGAACCTGTGCCAACTTTCAAGGGTTATGCCTATAAGGATGTGGCTTAATCGGAACAGCATCTCCTATCTCTACATCATACCCAGTTCATTTCCACATATCTCCCCTTGTGATAGTAATAACTCTTTCAGGTCATTTTGATTTTCTCCTGGAAGGTAACTCAATAATCTATTCCAATTTTTAACAACTTCCTCATTGTCCAATTTGATTTGAGGAATGTCCAATTCAGAATCCTCTGAGCTTGGTTCTTCCTTCTGTGCTGTAATCAATAACACATTCACCTCTTGCTTTCCTTCCCTATCAAAGTACCTTTTGAGCATATTCACATGACACACCCTATGAGATTTCTTCCTGTCTGGAGTCCTTATCAAGTAGTTCGCCTCACTCAATTTCCTCTCAATTTGATACGGCCCACTAAAGTTGGCTTTTAAAGGGTCCCCTTCTACTGGAAGTAACACTAATACTTCATCCCCAATTGCAAAATTGTGAATTTGTGATTTCTCATTCGCTTCTTGTTTCATTGCATGCTGTAATACTTTTAAATGCTGCCTAGCCAACTCTCCAGCTCTATTTAATCGTTCTCTAAAATTTGACGCATAGTCCAACTGGGTGGTCTCTGAATTCTGACTTATTAATTTCTCCTTAACCAATTTTGATGGTCCTCTTACTTTATGCACAAAACTTAATTCCATTGGACTGAATTTAGTCCATTCATTTGGTGCATCTCTGATTGCAAGAAGTACAAACAGAACTCCCTTCTCCTAGTCATCTGGATAATCCTGACTATAAGCCCACAACATGGTCTTTAATGTTTGATGCCGGCTCTTTAGTTGTCCCTGCAATTCGCGATGGTACACAGTAGATTTGAATTGCTTTATTCCCAAGTTATCCATAACCTCCTTGAATAGTTTGGATGTGAAGTTTGATCCTTGATCTGACTGGATGATCTCTATTGGCAGTCCATATCTAGATAAAAATTTAAATAATTCTTCAACAACCCTTTTCGCTGTGGTATTGCGTAATGAGATTGCCTCTGGAAAACTCATTGGCACATCCATTATTGTTAATAAATACTTATTCCTACTTTTCATTTGCGGTAGGGGACTTATGCAATCAATCATGACTCTTGCGAAAAGTTCCTCAATTGCTGAAAGAGATATTAAAGGTGCCTGTGGTTTTCTAATTAGCTGACATATATGACACATCTGGCAAAATTCAACTACATCTTTGTGTAGCCCAGGCCAGTAAAAATGTCTTTGTATTTTAGCCTGTGTTTTCCTCACCCCTAGACAACCTTCAAGTGGTAGCTCATGCGCCTCCTTTCTGTACCCTACTGGCAAAACAATTTGATGATTCTCTGCCTATTTCTCATCTGCTTGAATGTGTGATGATCTCCATTCCCCAATTAAGACATCATTTGTTCAGTAATAATACACAAGGATGCATTCACTCTCCTTGCCCTTTGATATAACTGTTTTAAGTTTTCATCTTTCTGCTGTAATTCAATCAGTTTAGCAGAGCTAAAGATACTTGCATGTTTACCTATCTGCTCCTTCTCTGTTCCACTTATCAGCTGATCAAAAAAGTCTCAGATAATGTTATGTCAGCTTCCTTATTTGTGCCTTTTGATCCCTTCTGCATCAGCTTGTGCCTCTGTGATCTTGAGATCACACAATCTGGGAAAATTCCTTGATAAGCATCCTTTATTTCTTCAGTTGCCTGTGTTCCCACTGGCTTTTCAACTAGACTAGGCAGCATGTCTACTGGTGAATCAGCTTATCATTTGCAAGGACAATTTGTATTCCTGGAGCTAAGAGTTTGTCCAGTTCTCCAACCACAAATTCTCCACTCTTCTCTGGATTCTCTCACTTTACATAATTGAGTACTTTTAGTCTCAACATGAATTCCTGTTACCAGTACCTTTTCTGGCAATAGTGCCTCAGGAGTACATATCTCCTCATCCTTCAGCATTACAGACTAAGAGGATCCTGTGTCCCTTAATATTGTAACCTCCTTACCTACTGCTCCTGGCCTATGTGAATAAACTTTACCCTTGCATGTATATTTTTTAAGTTCTTCCTTAATCAACCTCTGAACATTTTATACACTCTGAGGCAGTTGTCTAACTTCCCTTGTGCTTTTTGTTACTAGTTCAACAAAACTTCCAGGCTTGTCTGGTTTTCCTACATCTGGCTTTCTCCTAGCCTACCAACACTGTGATTTTTTTGTGGCCCACTTTATTTCATGAAAGCACCAAAGCTTTTTAACTTCTTTGTCCCCCTCAAGGGTTTCTTTTTTACCCTGTGGTAAATTATCCTTTTGATTTTAACTGAGATCTACCTTTCCCTTTCCACATGAGGATTTCTCTTTGCCCAACTTCCTATCCCTCATGGATTGAAGTTGATTCTGGAAGCCAAACCGTGTTTTATGGACCAGCTCATAATCATCGGCCACTTCAGCTGCTAACCTTGCTGTTTTAACTCTCTGCTCTTCCACACGAGTGTGCGCTGCTTCCTCACTGAGGTTACCTTCAGCCTTTATCTCCAGCCTTTTAAGCTGACTTTCCTTTTTTAAGTGTCAACTTTTGAAGTTCAAAAGCTCTCTCCTTTTTTTCTGCTCTTTTTTTCCCTCTCTTCAGCTGCTCTCTTTTTTCTCTTGTTCTGCTGCTCTCTCTTTTTCCCACTCTCCTGCTTTTAATCTTCATTCAAACGGTTTCATTTCTGCTGCCTTTCCTTATCTCTCGCCTCTAACTCAATTGCTTCATTTGCAATTAAATTCTTGATATCTCTATAGATTCTGAGTATTTCTCCAGCACATTTAAATGCTGAGCTACTGCTGTAATTATCTCTCCTTTCCTCACAGAAGCAGGCAGTTCCAATTCCAGCTTCTCTGCTAATTCCTGCAGCTTGGTCTTATTCACCTTTTGAAAAACTTCCAAGAAAACCTTTGGTGACTGAAAGAGCCATTACTACCCCAAGTTTTGTCCACCCAACCAAACCAACATCCGAAAGTAAAGACACTAGCACCTACCACTCGCTGTTTAAAATTCTGCAAAGAGCCCCAATCTGTTATGGATTAGGCCAGATCACTCAAAACATTCTTAAGCAGGCAGCCCAGACAATAATGTTGCATGTTGTTTTGGATTACCCGGTTAAATTAGCGAGATTGACTGCCAGGTTTAAACAGACAAAAAAAGTTATTCACAAAATTACACAATGAAACACAAAGAACAGAATAAAGAACCCCTACAGAATTCAGTCTATCCAAACTAGACTTAAGTATGCTGTTCCAAATATACACAACAGTCCCAATAAGCAAAATCCCTTTAAAACACAGTACAAAAAAGGGTCAGGTGCTTACAGGTCGAAGGAAGAAGGGCAGACGAGAGAGTTTCCACATAGCTCCCTGTTGAACTCCCAACCTGTTCTGGACTGAACTAAACTGCCCAGCTAGAAAGCTGACCACTCCACTTTCATTATACAGGTCACTTCTAAAACATGACCAATTTGGCTTGAAGTCTCATCTGTTTGCATATAAACAGATGGCCTCTTAAAACCCTTTTTATCTCTGTACCAAACCAGTCAGATCAGAGCCCGGTGTGATTTATTACCCCTCTGAAAATAATCAAGAACAGAGTATTCTTGAGCCAAGGAACAGTTTTTAGATAAAAAAGGATTAGCTTTGTGACAAGCACAAATTCTAAACATAGATTTGCCACAGCTGTATTTTACCATTATTGCACCAATCCAAGCAATAGGTGATTCATTTTACACATTTGCTTTGGCTGTCATAGATTGTATCATTGATTTTGAATGATCCAGGAACATTCAGGCCTCTGACTGGTAGAGTGTTTGCAATAGTTCCTGTGTTGACTTTGGTTCTCAGAATGTGGTTGTCATATTTGTTCATGCATGTAATACTAATAGTTGCAAACATTTCTAACTGTTTCTTTTTGTCCAAGAAACCTGTCAGATTCACAATGTGGAAAACCTAGTCACCTCTGGTTGAAGACACTTCCACTGGGAACCTTTGCCCTGGTCTGATGGGATGCCAACGTCATGTATGTGCATACATTTATGCAGATCTCTGGCATACTCCCTGTTTTTGCTTCCAGTATGCTGCACATGACATTTGTTTTGTTGCATCTTATTGTCACCTCTGATCACATCACTAGAATCAATTTTTTTCATATTGATGAGTCCAGTGTACTTCCGTTCTGTGTGACTTACAAAATTCTTTTCACAAAGGACAGCTTCATGATAGATGAAACAGATCATACTTCCCACATGACTTGCTTGCTTTATGCATTCTGGCTATTCCAGTAATGCTGGTGGCAGCAACTAATCTTGTCTGGCTGCAAAGGCTTCATATTTTCTGCCATTTCTTGTCTAAGTGAAACTAAAACTGATCAAAATGTGATAGAACATAGAACAAAGAACATTACAGCGCAGTACAGGCCCTTCGGCCCTCGATGTTGCACCGACCTGTGGAACTAATCTGAAGCCCATCTATCCTACACTATTCCATTTTCATTCATATGTTTATCCAATGACCATTTAAATGCCCTTAAAGTTGGTGAGTCTTCTACTGTTGCAGGCAGTGTGTTCCATGCCCCTACTACTCTCTGAGTAAAGGAACTACCCCTGACAACTGTCCTATATCTATCACCCATCAATTTAAAGCTCTGTCCCCTCATGCTAGCCATCACCATCCAAGGAAAATGTCTCTCACTGTCCACCCTATCTAACCCTCTGATTATCTTATATGTCTGAATTAAGTTGCCTCTCAACCTTCTTCTCTCTAATGAAAACAGCCGCAAGTTCCTCAGCCTTTCCTCGTAAGACCTTCCCTCCATACCAGGCAACGTCCTAGTAAATCTCCTCTGAACCGTCTTCAAAGAAGTTTCTATTTTCAAAGCAAAGTCTACAGCAATGTGATTTTCTGTTTATTTACACAAGCTTACTAATCTCAAAGCTGGACTGATATGTGGTCATTGCTTTTATTTATTTGAAGGTCTGTTGCAGGATTGCTTAGCAAACAAATCTGTTGTAAAATCTCAGCAGCTATTATTACAGAAATGCACATTCCCTCATATTACACATTGCAATTTAGATTGACAAATGCAGCTAGCCATATGGTCTACATCCTGGTTACTTCATGATTAACATGCTTCTTCTTACAGTGATATAACAATACCTGTTTCCCCCCTTTTTGAAACGTACCCCTAACTAAAGACTTAGTCATCTGACTTCATAACTTTTTAAGTAGCTTAGTGTCAAGTTTGTTTCGTAAAATTCTTACACCTTGGAATGTTTTATTAAACACTAAATGCAAGTTGTTGTTATCCGAGCTGTATGTCATAAATTGCTAAAAGTAGTTCTGTTGTGAAATCAGACTTTTGAATTATCTTGTTAGAACTCTTCAAATGACAAAGAATGTATCTTGAACTTTTACCTGATGAAACATGATGGATCTTTGGGAATCAGAAACTAGCCTGTGAAATAAAGAAAAACCACAACAAGACATTGTATTATACAGTTAAAACAGTGGGAACATTTACCACTTTATTATAGACTGCCCGATTAAGAATATTTAAAATTTGACATCTTCTATTTAAGAAGAATAGAAGGAGATTTTTTTACAAGGTTCACATTTTCTTTTGTAAATACACCCAAGCAGGCAACAAAAGAAATAAATGATTTAACTTTCTAGAGTTCCCATCTTTTGTCAGGTTATAAGTTCATAACTCAGCTTCAGTTTCTGCCTGATGTCCACCGTCTCTAGCAAATCGAAGAAGGATCAGGAAAACCTAACCAATTTCTTCCCTTCAGGGGAACTGGGGCCAATTATTTCCTGACTGCTGCCCCAGATGTGCTCAGATAGCTCATTACTGATCAGGGATTGAATCTTCGACTCTCCTGATCTGCACTGTTCAGCTAACCACTGATGAAACTCATTGAAGTATTTGAGCTAGTTTTTAAACGTATCTACTTCGACCGCACACCTTGTGTAGGAAATCACATAAATCAAATTTATTTGTATCTCGCTGCCAGTAACAGCAACAATACAAACCAATACTTCTTAAACTTTTGTTGCACAATGCCCAAGATAATGAAATTTCCCTCTGCTTCAACGTCAAAACAAATCCTGGATAAAGCTGACAAGTCCTTTTTGTTCCAGATTAGATTCGGAGGTGTGATAGATATAAAATCCAATTAATTCACGCTTTAGAAAGCGCTAAAGCCTTGCAGTGATCTGCATTGAGGAAAAGCATTCAGCATAAAACTAATATCATTGTCTGATAATGGAAAATTCTGCATCAGAGATTCTGAAACAAAAGTCAAGGAAAACACTGAAGAAAACATAGAGAATTCAGGGCTCCGAGAATATCAATTGAGCCAATCCATAAATATGATGCACTTTAATAATATCAATAATATACAGCGTCTCCCCAGTTCTCATAACCAAAAATTTCATACCGTGTGCAACTTCAGACAAATTCATGGCATGTTTGATCTGATTCTTATGTTGTTCTGCCAGTAAACTGCCAATGCGAGATGAAACTAGTTCACATTTCACTTTTCATAACATTCTAAACTATACTAAGTTCATATTCTGCGCACGCAAATTCAAATTTAAAATATTCCCAATGACTGACAGCACAGACTCTGTCCATGTTCCATGGTTTAATTTATGTGATCAATCTGTGTCATCCTCACTATTACATTTTGCAATAAGATTAGATGTGCACTGGACCATGGACATCAGTCACCTGTACTTGATTTTTTTTTGTTACAGGTTGTCCAGCTGTTGCAAGGCTTTGGTAGTTCTCCTCTTCACTTTATTTATCTTCTGTACTCATACATTGATTCTCCTTTATTATTCCTCAAACCTGTTCCTTCTCCTGCCTGAGTCTGGATTTAACCACATCAAATTGCTATAGCTTTCTTTCATTATTTTTCTCTTCTACTAATCGGGCTACTTCTATCTTAATCTCTGATTCAGCCTAAACAGTTTGTTACTGCTCAATTGAAATTTGAATAGTCTGTTTATGATCTGCACCTGCTACCATCACTCTTCCATCTTAGGGTCTTATCTGCTATTTATCTCCTGGGCAGTGAAATAGAGGATATGTACATGTGTAGTTTTTCAGCCATGAGCTGTAATGTCACATTGTACAAAATTGCATTTTCTCCATTGTGCAACGTTTAATAGTCTGACATCATCTTTTGTTTCTTCAAATGTCACAGATTTTTCATGTTCTTATCATCAAGTTTATGATACAGTAGAAAGCAAATAATAGTGAAAAATCAATGCAACAGATCACATCAGATTACCAAATCTTTCACTTGCACCTTGTACAAAATCATCAATTTCTATCACTTGGCAACACAAGTCACACAGATCAGTAAAATAAAACTTAGACTCACAATTTCTAATGGAATTAGGATTGCGCAGGCTGTATAAGGAGAAGACAATCACTTTAATAGAGAGCAACCCATGTAGGAAAGACAAAGATGTACCTTAAGGTTTCATCTAATCATTGTGGCTGTGTTGGAAACTAAAATATCCAAGTATATCTCTGCCTACTAGATTAAAAAATTATCAATCAACTCCTACTTTCCAGTGATCCTCAGAAAAACGTCTTTCCATCCTGCTCACAGGATTATTTGAGTCTAATTACCTCAGAGCCTTGTCAAAGAAAAGATACAATGGCATCTGGTCTTTTTAAAAACCAGATACTCTTATAATGGATGTTGAATTCATTTTTGTCCGTCACTATTTTCACCTTGAAAGACCACATTTACCATAAACCCAATCATACTGACTCTAAGAGAGTTTGTTTCACAGTACTGAGTCTTGTCTTTTCAAAGAATTAATGGGAGTATAATTCAGGCAGGATGAAATGCGGACCCTGACTGCATTAAATGCAATCAAAGTGATCAATTATGATATTTTTCTCCAAGATCTTTATAAATGTATAATATAATAATGTAATATAAATAAGACTAAATAGAGTTCTGACATGATGTTCACTGGTCTTTCACAGTTTGGAGTCACAGATGCTGCCGAAGACCAATTCATTTGAATGTAATCTCCCTCTCACATATGCTAAAGTAAGTCCAGTGCCAAGGATATATAAATTTAATACAAATCCATTGCTGAAACCTGGTGTCTGACATGCTGCCCACTGTAATACAGACCAGATAGACTCAGTTCTAATTCCAGCTTTTGCTGACCCATTTAAGACATCATTCCTGGGAAGTGAAAAATCAGCCAGGGTTTCTTGTTCTGACTTTTGTCAGGTAACTGTTGCTGAAATCTAGGAAAGCTAGGCTGTTTAATGTTGCCCTGTAGTTTTGATTAGTTTGTCAATGCCAAGGCCTAGAATAGCACTATGTGGCATCTGTTCACAGTTGCTAAGTGGCTTTTTTAATTTTCAAAATGGTGAACTAAAAGCACATATAAATGTTTGGCTGGAAGTATATCAATTGCCATGATAAAGGCTAAATACTGTGGCTGCTGAAAATCTGAAGTAAACACAGAGAATTCGAGAGAAACTCTGCAGGTCTGGCAACTTCACCAGAGAGTGAAACAGACTTAATGTTTCAAGTTTGGTATGACCTTTCTTCAGAAAGATGTTGAGAATTATTTTTTGATATATTTTTGACTGAGGAAGAGGCCCAGTGCTAACACCACTAATTGTGGAGAAAGAGAAAAACATGTAAAATGGTAAAGGTCTGAAAGGGAAAGAATGGGTCCTTTCTAGTTAGAGAACAGTAAATAAGACGCAAACAGAAATAAAGCCGTTGTGAGACGTGGGGGTGGGGAAGAGAAAAATAATAAAAATGGAGAACAGACATTATACAGATTCTGAAGCTATTGAATTCAATATTGAGACTTAAGCAGTAAATTGCCTGAGCAGACAATGGGGTATTGTTCCTTTGACTTGTGTTGTGCTTGTTTGGAACATTGGAGAGGCCCACAACAGAATGTGTGTCTCTTGCCATATTGGGGAAGGATAAACAAAAGGCTCTGTTTGAGATTCCCTTTGACTGGAGGCAAGTCAGCAACACTGTCACAAACCGTACTGAAACAATTCATCCCAGAGATTACCTACAGTATAAAAGGTAACCAACCTACCTGAATGTCAGCCAAACTTTCTCTTGCTGACCCCTATTTACTATATCTCAATGCCAGCACTGACGAAGAGGTTTTGTTTTATCTCCTATCACATGGGTGGCTCAGTGGTTAGCACTGCAGCCTCACAGCTCCCAGGTTCAATTCTAGCCTCAGGCAACTCTCTATGTGGATTTGCACATTCTCCCCGTGTTTGCATGGCTTTCCTCCGCGTGCTCCAGTTTCCTACCACAGGTCAGGTCAGGTCAGGTAGATTGGCCATGCTAAATTACCCATAGTGTTAGGTGCATTAGTCAGAGGGAAAGGGGTCTGGGTGGGTTATTCTTTGGAGGGTCGGTGTGGACTTGTTGGGCCGAAGGGCCTGTTTCCATACTGTAGGGAATCTAATCAATTCTGATACTGGTCCCCAACACATCCAACCAACCACCCTCAGTCACTGAAATGGAAGCAAGTTTGGATCCACTTAACTGAGGACCATTGTGAAGCTATTATTCAGTGATCTTTAGTGGCTGTATGTGTAACCGTGGGTTACACAATGTTCGGGAGCTTATGATTCTGGACGGATGCACTCCCATCTTGAAATGGAATAGCTTGAACGTTTGGGACGTACTGTCAGGTTACCGAAAACTTGTGTGATGGTATCAAAGGATGACCAATGCTTGTCGAATAATCTCTGCAGCAGTCAGCTCTTCCTAAGGGAAGAAGCGATGTTCTTTCAAAAAAAGTAATCTTGTTTCAGTTTTCTAGCGATGATAGAAGAAGACTTATGTTGAAAAACCTAAACTGTAAACAAAATGGTGAGGTTATTTATTCCTTTCATTATGCAGTGTTACACTTTTCATGTTCAGGATATTAAAATTAAATTAGTAATGTCAATATTTGCAATATTTCAGGGAAAATTCCTTCTGTGGAAGCAGATGGGCCTCAAATTCTCTGGAAAGTGATGTCGTGTGAAGCAATCTTACAGCACTGTATGTGGCACCTGTTCTCATTCTTATCTTGACAGGTTAGTCAAGAGACTTCAGCGAAGGCAGACAGATTAGCAGGTTTATAAAACAAAACACAATGAGATGCTAACTTTTTATAAAAAGATCATTCCTGGGTTGTGGGCCCAGTATTTATTGCCCATCTCTAGTTGCCCTTGAGAAGCTGGTGCTAAGCTGCCTTCTTTAACAGCTACTGTCCAAGTGCTCTAGGTTGACCCACAATGTTCTTAGGGAGGGAACTCCATGATTGGGACCCTGTGACAGGGAAGGAATAGTGATATATTTCCAAGTCAAGATGGTGAGTGGCTTGGAAGGGAATTTGCGGGTAGTGGTATTCCCATATATCTGCTGCCCTTGTCCTTTTAGATGGAAGTTGTCATGGATTTGGAAGGTGCTGACTAAGGATGTTTGGTGCGGCACACCTTATCAATAGTACACACTACTGTTATTGAGCATTGGTGGTGGAGGAACTAAATGCTTGTGGATTTGTTGCCAATCAAGTGGGCTGTTTTCTCCTGGGTGGAGTCAAGCATTTTGAGCATTATTGGAGCCTGCTCATCCAGGCAAGTTGGGAGTATTCTATCACACGTCTGACTTATGCCTTTTAAATGGTGGAAAGGCTTTGGGAGTCAAGAGATAAGTTACTTACTGCAGTACTCCTAGCCTCTGACCCTGTTCTTGTGGCCATTGTATTCATATGGTGAGTCCAGTTGAGTTTCTGGTCAATAATGACTCTAGGGATGTTGATAGTGCAGAATCAGTGATAGCAACACCATTAGATGTCAAAGGATGGTGGTTAGATTATCCCTTATTGGAGATGGTCACAGCCTGGCATTTGTGTGGTACAAATGTTACTTGCTACTTGTCAGCCCAAGCCTGGATATTGTCCAGATCTTGTTGCATTTGAACATGGACTGCTTCAGTATCTGAGGAGTTGTGAATGGTGCTGAACATTGCGCTATCACTGGTGAATACCCCACTTCCGACTTTATGATGGAGGGAAAGTCATTCATGAAGCAACTTAAAATGATTGGGCCTAGGACACTCCACTAAGGAACTCCTGCAAAGATGACCTGGAGCTAAGATGATTGACCTCCAACAACTACAACCATATTCCTGTATGCCACATATACCAGAGGAGAGTTTTCCCCTGACATGCATTGTTTCCAGTTTTTTTGCAAGGGCTTCTTAATGCTGCAAGAATGCAGCCTTGATGTCAAGTACTGTTACTCTCACCTCACCTCTAGAATTCAGATCTTATTTTGTTGATGTTTAAACCAAAGCTATAATGAGGTCAGGACCTTTCACTTCCTCCACCACCAATGCTCAGTAGCAGCAACTGCATCAAACAGACAGTCCCTCATGGAACCAAAGCTGGGCGACACTAAGCAGGTTAGCGTTGTGATTAAGTCCATAATTTGAGATGGGTAGTACTGGCAGCAGTAAAGTTGGTCAGAACTGCTCTTGCTTGTCCAGATTGCTAATCCAAGCTAAATATATTCAGCAGCTAATTTTCTTTTGTTGGGATCCTCCAATGATAGCAAAATGCTAACTTTTTTTAGAACACATTTTAGTGGCTACTCCATCTAAAGTGAAAATAGTTTGCAACAGAGCTCATGTGACAATAGCAAGTCTCACGTGTACAGTGTATAAATGATATTCTCTAACTCTCCCTTTTTCAATGAAAAAGAAAAACTTCTTTGCTCCATCATTTGCTGTTACAATGACCTAATGTGCATAGTCAGTGACAAGACTGATGATTCCCTGACAAAAATGTTAATTCCAGTCAGTACCACTTTCGTCAGTCTCTGCATGTTATTTCATTCATATTCCCTTTTGTCTTTTAATAGTATGCAAATGTGTTCATGTCAGTTTGTCTGGTATTTACATTCTGAAGTGATGTTTCTTCTCTGAAATTGTTTTTCCAAAAGACCAGAAGACATCGTAGCAGAATGAGGCCATTCAGCCCATTGAGTCTGCTTCATCATTCAATGGCTGATATATTTCTCAACCCCATTCTTCTGCCTTCGCCCCATAACCTTTGAGCACTTTGCCAATCAAGAACCTATTTATTTGTCTTAAATACACCCAATGACTTGGCCTCTGCAGTAATGAGTTCCACAGAGTCACCACCTCTGGCTGAAGAAGTTCCTCCTGATCTCATTTCTAATGGGTCATGCCTCTGTGATTGTATCCTTTGGTCTTGGTCTCTCCTGCCGGTGCAAACATCTTCTCCACATCCATTCTATCCAGGCCTCTTGTAGTCTGCAAGTTTCAATCAGAATTTCCCTCATCCTTCTAAACTCAATCAAGTATAGATCCAGAATCTTCAATTCCCCCTTATACGACAAGCCCTTTATTCCCAGGATTATTCTTATAAACCTCCTCTGGACCTCCTCCAACATCAGAACATCCTTCCTTGGATACAAGGTCTCACAATATGCAAATATCCAAATAAGGTCTGACCAGAGCCTGATCCAGCCTCAACAATGCATCTCTGCTCTTGTATTCTAGCCCTCTTGAAATAAATGCTAACATCGCATTTGTCTTCTGAACTGCCAACTAAGCCTGTATGTTAATATTAAGAAAGTCCTGAAATAGGACTCCTTCGTCCCCTGTGTCTTCATATTTACAAAACCATTCCCCACTTAAAAAACAGTCTATGCCTCTATTCTTCCTACCAAATGCATAACCTCACACTTGCCCACTTTGTATTCCATTGGCCACCGTGCCCACTCTGCTAGCCTGTCCAAGTCCATCTGTAGCCTTCCTACTTCCTTCTCATTACCTGCCCCTCCACCATCTTTGTGTCATCTGCAAACTTAACAACAATGCCCTCAGTCCCTTCATCCAGATTGTTAATGTATAACATGATTAATTGTGACCCCTCTGGAACACCACTACTCACTGGCTGCCATCCTGTAAAAGACCTCTTTACGCCTATTCTCTGCCTATGCCAGTTGGCCAATCCTTTATCCATGCAAGTACCTTGCCCTTAATATTACGGGCTGTTAGACTATTTAGTCCTATGTAACAGCTTTCACTGAATGTCTATTCAAATGAGGTAGCCTGTCTTCACTTCTGAGAAAGGGTCACTGGACCCAAACCGCGAACCTGATTTCTCTCCATTAATGCTGCTGGAATCTGCTGAACTTTTCCAGCAATTTCTGCTTTTGTAGCCCATCTACTGGGTCGATGACTTCCAGAGCGTGTTGAACTGACGTTGACAGTTGTTTGATTCCAACGAAAGCTGCATCCTGTCTGTGCCGCTACAGCATTGCCTGTCCTTTGCAGTTATCTGCTGTTCTTGTACTTCTAGATGCTGATGATTGTATGTACGTAAGGTGCCTTCTAAAGAGCTTTTGTTAATTTCAGCAGTGCATCTTGTAGATGGTGCACATTATGGCCACTGATGTTGCAGTGTCGATAGGCAGGCTGTTTTGTCCTGGATAGTGTTAAGCTTCTGCAGTGTTGCAGGAGTTGCACTTATCCGGACAAGTCGGGAGTATTCCATTAGCTTCCTGACTTGTGCCATGTACATTGTGCAAATTCTGAAAATATTTCCTCCCTTTTTGATATTGTTGTTCTCGTGCAACCTAGGATTGGACATTGGACAACTGTAAAACATTTGCTGATTGTGTGAAGAGTTATGCTGACAGCCAATTTAAGATTGTCTGTCTGTTGGGCTCGCAGTATGGTGCACCTGTATGTCCTAGAAATCGCATATCTTAATGCACAGAGCCCTGATCTTTGCAAACAGAACATGTAGGCTTACTGTGCCTCTTTCAACTCAACAGAACAGGTGACAGCCATTCTGTGGTTTGTTTCTCAGAGCAATGCTTTGATCAATCAGTGTCAACGTGCCTTGTTGAGAATTTAAACAAAGCTTGGCATTTAACTTTCAGTCATTATAAATCCATGATATAATCAAATACAATGTCTGGCTTTGAAGGAGAAATCACACAAGAATTCTTTGAAGAGGTAATAAGCATGAGAAATAAAAGGGAAAACAGTGAATGTAATATATTTGGATCTCCAGAATCCACTTGATAGGGTACCTTTATTAAGTAACTTAATATGTCGTACGAGTCTATATTATTTGGAGTAGTATATGAGCATGGATAGAGGCTATTTGCTAACAGATAGAAGGCAGTGGGTTGAGATAAATGGGGCTTTATCGCAATGGCAATGTGTAACTAGTGGCAGTGATCAATGTTTAGGCCACAGATATCTACAATATATATGAATGACTTGGATGAGGAAAGTGAATAAACTATAGCCAGGTTTGCAGATGACACAAAAGTAAGTGGGAACACAAGTGGTGAGGATGACACAAATAATATAGAAATATTAAGTAACTGTGGGGAAAAAATGACAGGCGGAATGTAATGTAGGAAAATGTGAGGTCATGCACTTTGGTCAGAAGAATAGAGGAACTGACTGTCTTTTAAATGGAAAAGAAAAGACAGCAGATAGCTGAACTTAGATTGCTTTGGAAGTCTTCTTGCATAGATCACAAAAAACAACTAGCTTACATGTTCAGGACATAATAAGGAAGGCAAATTGAATGTTGCCCTTTATTTCAACAGAATAGAGTACAAGAATAAGGAGCTCTTGCTTAAATTACACAAGACACTATGTCAGAACAGCCTGGAATACTGTGAACAGTTTTGGAACAGTTTTGAGAAGGGTTAGCGCCATACCTGGCACACAAGAAGATGTTTGTGGTTGTCAGAGGTCAGCCTTCTCAGCTCCAGGACATCTCTGTGGGTGTTTTTCAGGATAGCATCCTAGGCTTCAGATGCTTCACCGATGACCTTCCCTCCATCAAAGGTGAGAAGTGGGGATGTTTGCTGATGATTGCACCATGTTCAGCACCATTCGCAACTCCTCAGATATCATGTTCAAATGCAACAAGATCTGGACAATGCCTAGGCTTGGGCTGAGAAGTGGCAAGTGACATCTGTGACACACAAATGCTAGGCAATAACCATCTCCATTAAGAGACAATCTAACCACCACCATTTCACATTCAATTGCATTACCATCATGAATCCCCACTATCAACATACTTGGGGTTATTATTGAACAGAAACACAACTGGATTCATCATATAAGTACAGTGGCTACAAGAGCAGGTCAGAGGCTTGGAATACTGGGTGAGTAACTGACCTCATGACTCTGTAAAGCCTGTCCACCATCTGCAACGCACAAGTCATGAGTGTGATGGAACACTCTCCATGTGCCTGGATGAGTGCAGCTCCAACAACACTCAGGAAGGTTGATACTATCCAAGACAAAGCAGATGACTTGACTGGCATCTCACAATCTTGGCGGCACAGTGACTCAGTGGCTACCATTGCTGCCTCACAGCGCTAGGGACCCTGGTTAGATTCCAGCCTTGGGTGGCTGTCTGTGTGGAGTTTGCACATTCTCTCCCCATGTCTGCCTGGATTTCCTCTGGATGCTCTGGTTTTCTTCCATTATTCAAGATGTGCAGGTTAGATGGATTGGCTGTGCTAAATTGCCCATAGTGCCCAGGGATGTGCAGGCTAGGGTGGGTTAGCCATGGGAAATGCAGAGTTAAAAGGCAAGGGTTGTGGTGTGGGTCTGCATAGAATGCTGTTTGGAGGGTTGTTGTGGACACAATGGGCTGAATGGCCTCCTTCTACATTGTAGGGATTCAAACTTCTAACCCACAAGCATCCACTCCCTCCACCACCAACACTCAGTAGCAACAAAATGCACTGCAGAAATTTGCTGAAGATTCTTCAACAGCACCTTTCAAATCCATGAGAACTTCCATCAAGAAAGATAAGAGCAGCAGATACATGAGAATACCACCATCTGCAATTTCCCTTCCAAGCCACTTATCATCCTGACTTGGAAATATATCACCATTCTTTCACTGTCACTTGGTCAAAATCCTGAATTCCCTCCCTAAGAGCATTGTGGGTCTATCTACAGCACATGGACTGCAGTGGTTCAAGAAAGAAGCTCAATACCACCTTCTTGGGGGAACCTGCTTGACCAACCAACAATGCCCATATCCTGTGGGTGAATTAAAACAATATTTTAGGTCCTTATCTAAGGGAAAATATATGGGCATTGGAAGCAGTTAGGAAAGATTCACTAAGGCGATCACAGTATGCAGGGATTATCTTATGAGGAGCGGTTGAGTAGTTTGGATCTATTCTCATTGGAGTTTGGAAGAATGAGAACAAATCTTATTGAATCACTAAAGATCCTTAGGTGGCCTGTCAGGGTATATGAAGGAAGTTTGTTTCCCCTTAAAATGTCTAGGCTCAGCGTAAAAAGTTGCCTATATAAGACAATAATGCGGTAGAATTTCTTCTTGTTTGACACGAGTGAATCTGTGGAATTCTTTACTGCAGAAGTCTATGGAGTTTGGGTCCTTAAGTATATTTCGAGAGAGAGATTTTTAATCAGCAAAGGAATCATCAGTTATAGGGAAAAGACCGGAAAAAGGAGTTGTGGATTATCAGAACAAGCCATGATTTAATTGAATGACAGAGCAGACTTGTTGAGCTGAATGGTGTACTTCTGTTGCTATATCCTATGGTCTCCCTAATTGCCCTTCTCTGGATCACTGCAGTATGTAAGGTACAGATACATTCTCCCTGACAGCATTATAAGTGGATCAAGATTTTGACCCAAAGCCAATGAAGGAAGGAAGCACAGTTCCGCATCAGCATAGTTTGTTGCAATGGTAAATGTCTAAATGATAAATGTTGCAGTTTTGGAAGGTCCAGTCTAACAGGCCTAGATTTGTTGCTGCAGTGCATCTTATAGATGGTAAACACTCGTGCCATTGTGTGCCAGTGTGAAGGGATGGATGTTGAAGTCCCAGAGGAAGTTCCAATTAAAGTGAGCATTTGCTCAATGGTGTCAGCACCTTCTCCATTGTTGAACAGTAGGAGAAAGTGAACCACTGCCACAGAATTCACAACATCTGCCACACTCTTGTTACTGTAGTATTTGAATGGCTAGTCCTATTCAGTCTTTGGTAACCCTCTTTCCTGGATGTTGAAAGAGGAGAATTCAGTGATTGAACTGCCATTGGAAGTTCCTCTTGCTATAGATACTGCCAGACCTGATGAGTTTTTCCAGCACTTTTGGGGTTTTTTTCAGATTTCCAACATTCCTTTGCATGTATTCCAATTCTCTCCTTATTTGTGCCTTGTAGATGGCGAAATGGCTTTTGGAAGTCAGTAGGTGAATAATTTTTACTGCCCTTAGGGTATATGCATTTTCAAATGCTTGGCTGAAATAAATGCAACTTGTTTGGTTCATCTCTGTCCTGAAGACACTGCATTGTAATTTCATTCATTGCGATTCAATAGTGATATAAATAGTGAAATGCTATTGCTCATCTTGGGGGCTTAAATTTGGAAATTTGCATTTCATGACACATCTGATCCTGTACTGACGTTGTTGGGAAGTTGGTGTTCAAATAATGGTGAGAATCAAAATCCTCGCTGTTATTTACACAGGAAAATTTGGTCCATTACAATGGATTTGTTGAGCATAATTTGCCTTTCATCAATCCATGGAAGCGTGGGCGCATTGTATTTAGTGCAATTAAATCCACTTGAATTGCTTCCTGTTTAACAGTCTCTTGCTTTGTTCTCAGTGCACATACAAGCTAAAACATCTGTAATTCTCTAAATCACGCATTTGGCTGTTCTCTGATGTTCTGAAGCTACCCCTATATTTAATAAGTAGCAAAATATCTCAAACACAGCATCTTCCACTTCTACTCTCATTTTCTTCAGTATTCTTAGAAGCACTCCAGCTGGTCCCACTGCATTATGAATATTCAAGCACTATAATTTTTAATAATCATTTCAAAGAATTCATAAATTCCCTGTCCTTCAGCTTCCTCCCCAACAACCACAAAGGGCACACCACTTTGGACTAGCTTTTATTAAAGCATTTCATATTTCTGCCATATTATTTCCCTTCTACATTCCATCTTTGTTTTTAAATGCACGACTCTTTCAAGTTATGTCCACTATAATCATCTTGCCATCACAAATTATTTTATCCCACTATCTTGTACAACATTACTAATATGCAACTTTTAATTGAATACATATTTTCCTTCCCTTTTTGAATTACAAATGTTGTGCTTAACTTTGATATGAGTTTTGACTTTCCTTCTGAAGCTTTTCAGTCAATGTTCAGACAATGAATCTTCTTCTTACATATCATACACTAAAAGCATTCTATCTTTATTTATTATCTTTACTTGTTGATCAAGCTACTCACATTCATTTCCAATTTCACCAGTCTGTGATCAGCAGACTTCAAATCCTATTATGACTGAAAGCAAAAATTGCTATATATCATGACGGGTCAGACAGCATCCATGAGAGAGAGAGTAAGCGAACGTTTCAATTCTAGATGACTCCAGACTCAAAATGTTAGCTTGCTGTCTCTCCACGTATGCTGTCTTAACCCACCATAATTTCCAGCATTTCTTGTTTTCAGTATAAATTCCAGCATCTGCAGCAATTTGCTCAATCTCTTTGATTATTACGCGTTACCAGCTTGACTCCAAATTCACTTCAGTCCGCCATCCTTCTGCAAACGATACATTTCATGACTCAGTATGTTGATCTATGTGTCTGGCAAACTCTGTACTTTCTTTATCAGGATCTTCTTTTCAGCACAAAGTGCTGGGGAGTATTTTGAAAGAGGATTAATTGCTTTACTGATTATGATATCGTTACGTTACCTGTGATTGCCATGGATAAATAGTTTAAAAAAGCTAAATTAAAAACTAATTGCAAGGGGAGGGTAAAGCCTATTTTTCTGTTTTGGCTGTTTAGAACACTAATAAACAAAACATTGTTCTTTCTTGTTTTTTTAGATTAGATTCCCTATAGTGTGGAAACAGGCCCTTCGGCCCAACAAGTCCACACCGACCCTCCGAAGAGTAACCCACCCAGACCCATTTCCCTTTGACTGATGCACCTAAGGCTATGGGCACTTTAGCATGGCCAATTCACCTGACCTGCCCATCTTTGGATTGTGGAAGGAAACCCGCACAGACACGGGGAGAATGTGCAAACTCCACACAGACAGTCGCCCGAGGCTAGAATTGAACCTGGGACCTGGCTGCTGTGAGGCAGCAGCGCTAACCACTGAGTCACAGTGCTGCCCCATTGTTTTCAGTTTTAGTTCCGATCCTTACATAGAAGTGGGAATCTGAAAATAGAGCAGAGATTGTGTTGCTATGTGTTATACTGTTAGAATAGACAAAAGTACTGAAAACAGTATGAAAGAGGGATTGTGGATGGAGCAGTGTCCATGACTGCTGGTGAAGTGGTACCAGCACTCACCCAGACTGTTTAAACAGGGCAGGGAAGAAAATCTCTGGCATCCTGAACCTTCAGGACTAACATGAACCGTTTGAGTGGGAGTTAGTAGACACTGCCTTACCAGTGGTAATTGTGGTCAGGACCTATGGTTGGGACAATGTTGCTGGTGAAAGTGAGCCAAACCAATGAGAAGTGAAAAAGTATCCACAAAATGGAGTTCAAGTTGGAAAGGCAGTGAAGTTATGGAGGGTCCCAGTTCCATGTGAAAATAATGCCAATGAGGCTTCTTCTTTATGTATTGGTGATTTATAGTGAAACTTGTCTTTTTATTGGAAATATCCTTAACTTGTTAATTAATATTTCAGCTTTATTGATTTTTATCAATTTCTTGTTGTAACATTTTTCTAAAATTAAAATTCTCTCCATTGGTTTTCCATCTGTTGGCATCATTGGGATTTATTTCTTTTATAAATGTTATCAATGTCCTCAGTGATCATAACATTAGCTAAATCCAACCAATGAATGGTAGTATTACTCAACCTCGCATATGACCTTGTTTCATTTCCACTTCATATGTTTAAAATAAAGTGATGACAGGTTAAAGATATCTTCTCACCATTAAAAATGTTCAATAACCTGCAAGGATCACACAGATCAGTTTTATATTGTACTGTTTTTGAGATTTAACTATTGATTCAGTTAAAAAAAATCATGTTCATCCTAAAAATTAAATCAATCAATTGACATTGTTGTCATCATTTAAGCATGCAGCTACAGCAGCTATGGACCTTTTTTGCATTTGAAGCATTTGTCAATAAACTTTCTTTCTTCATGTAATAAACTTCTAATGAGCAGCCATTCAAGTTGATAAGTGAGCTGAAATTTGCTGATGGAGCTGATGCTTTGACCTTGGGGAAACCATTTTTGAATTACTGAATTGCTCTGTCTAAAGCTTTCTCCTTCCTCCGCCAAATGATACATGACAGGACAAAGCTCAGCAGGTCCAGCAGAATCTGTGAAGAGAAATCAAAGTTAACGTTTCAGGTCCAGTGAAGGGTCACTGATGGCCATGAGTTTGGAAGATGCTCTCTAAGGACCTTTGGATTTCTGCAGTGCATCTTGTAGATAGTGCACACTGCTGCTACTGAGCATCCTTGGTTGAGGGAGTGGATGGTTGTGGATGCAGTGCCAATTAAGCGGGCTGCTTTGTCCTGCGTGGTGTCAGGTTTCTTCAGTGTTTGTTGGGACTGCACTCATCCAGGTAAATGGGGAGTATTCCATCACACTCCTGACTTGTGCCTTGTGGATGATAGACAATCTTTGGGAATCAGAAGATGAGTTACTCACCACAGTATTCCCAGGCTCTGACCTGCTGTTAAGCCACTGTACTTATATAATAAGTCCAGTTGAGTTTATGGCCAATGCTAATTGCAAGAATATTGATTGTGGGGAATTCAGTAATGGTGACACCATTGAATGTCAAAAAGCATTGGTTAGATTGTCTCTTTCTGGAGATAGACACCACCTGGCATTTGTGTGGCGCAAATGTTACTTGCTACCTTGTAAGCCAAAGCCTGGATATTTTCCAGATCTTATTGCATTTGAACATGGACTGTTTCAGTATCTGAGGAGAAATGAATGGTGCTAAACATTGTTCAATTATCAGCGAACATCCCCACTTCAGATCTTATGATGGAAGGAAGGTTATTAATAAAGTAACTGAAGATGGGCCTAGGAGACTATCCTAAGGAACATCTGCAGAGATGTCTTGGAGCTGAGATGACTGACCTCGAACAACACAACTGTCATCACATGTGTTGGGTTTGACTTCAACCAGTGGAGAGTTTTTACCCATGATACCCAATGATTCCTATTTTAAATGGTAATGCTACACTTGGTTGAATGAGGCCTCGATGTCAAGGCCTGTCACCCTCATCTGCCATGGTGGAATTCGATCGCAGGACCCCAAAACATTATCCGAGTTTCTGGATTAATGGTCTAGTGATAATACCATGAGCTCCAAGGATCGATGTGAAGGGGTCAGAATGTCGATTTAGTCGGCCTCCCTAAGCCTATTAAGAGACCCACTCAGGCCTTTCTTCTCCCCAACCCTCAAATTCTCTAGCCTATCTGTTTTATCACCACCCCACCCCTCCTACTACCTCGCTGTGACCCTCTAACCTGACCATGCCCCTCCTTTCACTTCCCTGTTACTCAGGCTCCATGGCTACATGCAGCTGGACTGTTGCCCCAGCAGAGGTCACTGTTCCCACTGGTGCTGCTGGTACTGGCGAGCTGCCTGACATTTGATCTGTTCCAGGTGTTGATTGGGGTATAAGCATTGACCATGACATTAGGACGTCTTTCCTGCTCTGTTTCGTGTTCAGTTGAGGAAGTGGTTAGGGCTTTGGTCTAGTGCTTTACCTGGAAGATAGCACGTCCACAGTGCAACTCCCTCAATATTGGCTGCACTGGACTAACAGCTTGGATTTTCTCCTCAAATTATTTTGGGTACAGTGATCTTCAGAGGGGGATTTGATGTGCATGCTGTTTACTCTGACCTGAGATGATAGCCAGAGGATCCCATTGTCATTTCTGAACAGTGTCATTTTGAACCAGGTAATTTCCTAATGAACTGCATTAAACTGAGCACTGGTGTAGTCATTAATACTTTCAGAAATATTCCCAGGGAAGAAAGGTAAGATTGAAAATGTTTTCCTCATGTAGAAAGCTCAATTATTTTTGAAAAAAACTGTATTTTTAAAGGTTTTACTAACCCCTATTAGGTATGCAAGATGTTTTTAAAAATCATACATTTGTACTTTGGCTTCAAATATTCTTTCAAGAGTCTTGACCTTTATCCGTAATGAAAGTCAATAATGTGTTAACATTGGATAAAGTGCTTTATCTGTATGATAGCATGTCATTAGTACTCTGTAATAGGGCTTCCTGCAGGACTGAAACTATAATTGTTGCAAGTGGTGTAAAATTATCATCATTAATAGCCTGACAAATATAAAAGAATGAATATCTGCTTCTTGAGTTCTCCCTTAAAGTGACATTTTGTCATCTCTGCCCTTTAGAATCAAAGCAGGAATAGCATCATTTTTACAATAATGTAATTGCATTAGAAAATGATTAGATTTACAAGTTCCAGTAACATAGATCTGAACTGTCAACACCCCACTGGAGCCAAGATCTGAGTTAGGCAGGCTGAAAGTAACCTCTGCCAATCTGCCTTCTGTTTCTCCAGCTCCAAATGATCTTGCGGGTTCATTAATGACACCATTTGGCCTATCATGTCTACGTCGGGTCTTGATGAGAAATTTGTTCAGTCTGATCCCCCATTTCATTCCAGGGATCCTGCAGATCAAATGCCTCTCTAATATTTCTTTGATATCATTGCTTTCAAATGTAATGCCCTTGTGAGCAGAGAGTTCCAGGTCAGTACCACTGCCTGTATTAACAAAATGCACTTCTTTCCATTCCCCCTGCATCTCTTGGTTGACACTTTGAATCTGTGGCACCTCGACTTTACATAATCATCTAATGGAAACGACTTTCCTTGTCTAACTTATCCAAATGTGTAATAATCCCAATTTATCCAAGCCTGTAATCATTGAAATTTATCTAAACCTGTTATAATCCTGTACACTGGATGATGTATGCAGTGGTAGTGATATTCCAGTTGGTCCCCAGGTTCCTGCACCTGCATTGGGTTAGTTAAGGTGCGTAGAGGCAGACATCACATGCTTAGCATTACAGGCAGAGCTGGAGGTCCTCCTCACTTACCTATGTGCACATGCAGCCACGTATTGCCCTGTGGAATGAGTGACTTCCCGTTCCCCTCCACACCAACCTTTGCAGAGTGGAGGCCTAGCTGCTGAACGTAGTTTTCAATGAGGGATTTAAAAAGGTCTGTTGTTCCTTTCAAGCCGAGAGGCCTCTGACTGCTCCCCTCCCTGCTTACCCTTCCCAGCCTCACCCTTTAGCTTTGGGAACCACCCAAAGCCTGTAATTGGAAAGAGAGAATACCAATTGTGGGTCCGTCTCTATGATAAATCCAATGAGTGACTCTTATTCTGTAGGGTAGATTCAGAAGCAATTCCATTTCCTGTGCTCCGAGGGAATATCTGGCCTTAGACTGCAATTTTACACAAGTGCAGGTTGGGACATCTGAGCCCTGAAACAGTGGCAGACAAGGGATTTTTAGTTTTATTCATTTTTGGATATGGGTATCACTGGAAAAATGAGCATTTATCACCCAGCCCTAATTGATTTTGAGATCGAAGCTGTGAAGCACCACATTCGGGGTGATGTGGGTGCACCCACAGCGCTGCTGAGAAGGGCATTCCAAGATTTTGACCCAATGAAGCTGAAGGAATGGCAGTATGGTTCCCAAAAGATTGTGCGATGCTTTGAGGGAATCCTCCAGTGATAGTGCTCACAAATACCTATGTTTTTCTTGGTGGTAGAATCCAGAGTTTGGAAGTTGCTGTCAAAGATGCTTCTTGAGTTGACACAGTGCATTTTGTAAACACTCTGAGCAGGTAGTAGAGGAAGGGAAGGTGGTGGTGGGGTACTAATCGAAAGGACCACTTTCTCCTGGATGGTGACAACCTCAGGAAACTACCCGCTCCCTGCCATGGTATTTATATGGCTGGTCCACTTAACGTTTCTGACAAATGGTGATTCCAAGGAGGCTGATGTGGGGAATTAGTATGAATGTCCACTGTGATAATTATATTCTCCCTTTTTTGTAGATAGTCATACCATAAGCTGGTATGATGGTCATACGAATGAAAATAGGCCATTTGGCCCATTGAGTCTGATCCACCATTCAATGAGATCATAACTGATTTGAAAACCTGCTACACCATTTTCCTGCTTTTTCCCCAGAACCTTTGATTCATTTATTATCCTTTTATTATTCCTTTATTTCTTCCTTTAAAAATCTATCTTATACTTGAATATACTTAATGACCGGTATACACAGCCCTATGCAGTAAAGAATTCCATAGCCTCTGAGAAAAGAAATCGCCCCTCATCAGTCTGGTGACAATGTTCTGATTGGTTTCTTGGAGGCTGCTGCCTCTAAGTGCAGGAAGGGCAAGGTGTGTGTCTCTCACTGTCTCTGCAGTAAAAATACCTCCAACTTGAGGAAAGTCAGTTATTTTGGCTGTAAGTGAGAATAGGAACCTGGTCAATAAAATCTGTTTACTTGGTTCCATCATACAGGTAAATCAGGGACTTTGTGTGCTTTGATTAGATTATTAACTTTTGTAGTGATGCTGGAGTAATGGGGCTTGAGAATCAGCATACAACTCCAAGTGAGTGATAACAGATGCCCAGGTTTGAGCTGCAAGATTCTGTTCTGAACCGATCCCATTTAGCATGGTGGTAATGCTATTCAACACAATGGAGGGTGACATTGATGTGAAGGTTGAATTTTTTTCAAATCAGTAGCAGCAGGTTGACCAGTCAGCCGTCAAAGTGCTCATGTCTGATCTGATTGTAATCTCAAATCTACATATCCAACTCCTTAAAACAAGTTACTTAACAAGCATCTATCCACCCCATGATCTTATGTTTCAATCAAGTTGCCTCTTACTCCAATGAAACAGGCCTAACTCTCCAACCTTTCGGACAATTTCACATTTTCACATGTTTGCCACACCTTTGCCACATCTTTGCCCTTTGTCACATTTTTGCCTACTCACTCAACTTTTCAATATTGTTTTGTAACCTCTTTGTGACCTTATCACAATTTACTTTCCTCCATAACTTTGTGTTGTCAGCAAATTTGGCAACTATACCACGTCATCATTCATCATCTGTATAAATTGTAACTAGTTGATGTCCCAGCACTGATCCCTGAAGTACACCACGTATCACACCTTGCCAACATGAAAAAGACCTATTTACACCTTCTCTCTGCTTTCTGTTAGCCAGCTAATCTTCTATCCATGTCAATAGATTATTCTCCATACCACAAGCTTCATTTTCAGCAATAACCTTATCAATTGACTTTTGGAAATCTAAAAATAATATTTCCATTGTTCCCTTTTTATTCACAGCATGTGTTACCACTTAGGATCAGAGGGCATGGTCTCAGAATGAAAGGTTGCCATTTTAAGACTGAGATGAGGAGGAATTTCTTCTCTTAGAAGGTTGAGCATCCTTCGGTATCATTGCCATAGAGAGCTGTGAGGCAGCATCTTCATGTAAAATTAAGGCTACGATTGACTCTTGATCAATAAGGGAATCAAGAGTTAATGGGGAAAGGGCAGGAAAGTGGATGTGAAAAATGTTGGATCAGCCATGATCCTATTGAATGATGGAGCAGGCTTGAGGGGCAGGATGTCCTACTCCTACTCCTAATTGTTTTATGGTCTCCACAAAGAACTCTATTAGATTGGTCAAACAAGATTTCCCTTCTACAAAACCAACTTGACTGCATCTGATTACCTATATTATATCCTAGTTCCCTTCCAAAGCCTTTTTTTAGTATTGGCTTCTCGCATTTTCCCAATGACAGACATTAAACTGTCTGGCCTGTAGTTTCCTGCTTTCAGTCTCCCTCCATTTTTGTACAAGGGAGTAACATTTGCTGTCATCCAATCAAATAAGAGTGCCCTCCAATCAAATGGAATTGTTGAGGAATTAGAATTAGATTGCTGAGGACTAGATCAAGAAGATTTCTCTCTTGTGTTAGTTTCTCAACACTCCCTGAAGGTCCAGTCTGATAAGTATGTCATCCAGGATTCAGCTAGCTTATCACCAAGCCATTCTTGGTAATAGACAGAGTATATGCCCAACCAGCATACATTATGTGCCTTACTGCACCTTGTTTATTCCATGCAGTTCAATATGAAGGAGCACAATTCATCTGCTGAGGAGGTGGTAGGTGATAAGCAACAGGAAATTTCTTTGCTCATGTTTGATGTTCTATCATCAGATGTCCCTGGGGTTTGAAGTTGATTTTGAAAATGCCCAGGAGCAATTCCTTCCTTGTTGCATACCCACTACTTCTTGTAGGTCTATCCTGCCAATGGTTCAGTGCATGCCAAGGGGTGGTGATGGAGGAGATCATGACTTTAGCTGAAAGGTATGTTTTTGTAAGGATGACCATGCCAGGCAGTTGCTTGATCGGTCTGTGGTACAGTGCACAATCTGGGCCACAGTGGGTTGGCTACTGCCATCAAGCTTGAACATGAGTGGAGACATTTGGTGGATCCAGCCAGGGACCCATCAGAATGCTCACAATAGTTAGTGCAAGAAGTGCTGTTGGGGACACACTGGTCATGATGTGGCAGGGGAGTACCTGGAACAAGGTAGGCCAACTTATGTAGGTAAAAACAATGACTGCAGATGCTGGAAAGCAAATACTAGATTAGTGGTTCTGGAAGAGCACAGCAGTTCAGGCAGCATCCAACGAGCAGCGAAATCGACGTTTCGGGCAAAAGCCCTACATCCTACATCAACTTATGTAGCCTCTCTTCAAGCCTCTGACTTCAATTGTAGATTGGGTCACAATAACAGGAGCAGAGATCATCATCATATTCATATTTTATTGTGTTGTTGGGTTGTGGTTGCTTCAATAACTCTGGAAGACTGCTAGCTATAAAACACGCTAACTTTATGTGAACATATTTACACTTATGAAAACACTCCTTTACATCAGCTTCTTCTCTTAGAGTCTTGGAAATGACGCATGTGTGTCATTTCCTTCTATGACATCACAGTCAATTATAGTTAGTCCTTTATGGGGCTTTGTCCAACACTCCATTATACTTCAGTTTACAGCAGGACCTTGCTGCCTTCCTACCCACATTCTCACCTGCTGGGAAATGCAGGCTCAGATGTTGGGAATTAGAGGGGTAAGTGACTGGTCTCATTTTAACTATCCCTCTCCAACAGGGGAAATTTAATGCATGGTTTTATTTTCTAAGGTAGGGAGTAAATAAAAGCTCACATTTTCATTCTACCCTTGGTTCGTAATGTGAAATTTGTTAAACCAATTTGCTTATCATTCTGGAGTGGCAAAAAACACCTTTACAGAAGAATTACAGAAGTAATTCCAATAATCATCTCCAATGGTTAGTGAAGAACATTCACCGTTTTGGGTAAGGTGATGGGAAGTAGGGCATAAATTATTCACAGCTTTTCCTAACATTCCTGCTAGGCACACAAGACCATGACTTTTGTGAGTGTAGCTGTTCTTGGTTCATGTATCGATTGCTTTTTTGAAAAGCAAGGAATTGTAAGATTTATGGTTTGCTTGTTTTTGTTTCGGTTCCAAGAAACTATCTAAAGTTGGCCAAAGGTTCACTCTCTGTGGCAACACTTGTCATCAGTTGTACAATATTCTAATAATTAGAAATATAATATGTCCTGCTATTGGTTTCGACCATAGAAACAAAATGTTATTAATGGCTGAGTGTTGAACAGTTTTTTAATTGGATTAATATTCTGATGTCAGGGAAAGGCTACATCAATCCAGCTAATTGGAGGTACACTAATTACATCTCTGGTACATTAAAAAAGCAAATAGGTGAAAGTTGATTAACACAGCCATACAAATTTATCTGTAATAAAATGAGACATTGTAAACCATTCAAATGGCACTCCACATATAAACCTAAAATCATATCCTAGCAAAGCCGTGGTGCTGCTGTGAAAGATTTAAATAAGTACCTGCTGAGAGCGTCAATCACGCTGACATTTTTTTTTACTCCACTTGCAATTTTTTCCTGTTAACCAAAGTAGAAATCTATGTAGTGGAGAAAATGCTCAAGAGCATTTTATGGCATACAATCCATTATAATCTGAACAGCACAAAGGCCATGAGAAGTGAGCATGGTTTCTGAAGCAATAGGTTATGCCTCATGACTATCAAATCTACTGGAAATCTTTGAAGAGGTGAAAAATTAGTGAAAGGAAGCTGGCCAGTGGTTCTTCAGAAAGTATTCCAAAAAGCTACTCCTTATTTAAAAGGGAAGGGCTCAGGCAATCAATTATAAATTAGCCAATCAGCATCTCAGAAAGAATAAATTAACAGCAATGAGAAATGTCATCACTTATAGGAAGGAGCAAGTAGAGATTCAGAGTAACCTCCTCTGTATGCAATGTTTGATCAGGGTGTTTCCAAATTTATGAATTGATCTCTACTGTCAACTTATTATAGGTATCAAATATTTATCCACAGGGACTGGTGCTTTCAGATGACAGTGCTGCTGAGCCCACGACCCGAAGTGCCCAAAGGGAAAAGCACAGTTTAAAAAGTAAACAGGAATACTTGGAAATGAACATGATGGCTATACTGAACCCTCCAGGTATAAAAAGTATGTCCCAGAAACAGAGAAGATAGCAGGAGTAGGCCATTCAAACCCTCAAGCCTGCTTCACTATTCATGATGATCATTGCCAATCAACATGCTCAGTACCCGACTCCTGCACCCTCCCATAAACTTTGACATGGATTTTAGCCCATCTAAAAGTGTTAAGCTATCCTCTTGGAATAGACGCCTCTGCACTTCCCTCATGTTCCCCTCCCTCCCCTCAACTACTGTAAGTAAAGTGGTAGCAGGGGCAGGATGAGGTACTTAAGGGCATCAACAGTCCCAAGGCAGCTAGTCCTCCCAACAACTCCACTGTTCCTTGTAAAATAGGAGACAGGTCAGCAGTAGTTTGGCAGGCTGTGGGAAGGCCACACATTGCATTTTATGACCATAACCCCACCTTCAAACCCAATGGAGGTCTGTGAAATGCCAATCCAAACTTTAGACAATTTCTTACATGCAAACAGAGTCATAGAGTTATACAGCACAGAAACAGACCCTTCGGTCCAATTTGTCCATATTGACCAGATATCCTAAATTAATCTGGTCCCATTTACCAGCATTTGGCTCATAGCCCTTTAAACCCTTCCTATTCATGTACCCATTCAGGTCTTCTAAATGTTGCAATTGTACCTGCCTCCACCGCTTCCTCTGGCAGCTCATTCCATACACACACCACCTTCTATGTGAAAAAGTTTACCCTCAGGTCACTTTTAAATCTTTCTCCTCTCACCTTAAACCTACGCCCTCTAGTTTTGGACTCCCTTACTCTGGGGAAAGGACCTTGTCTATTCACCCTATCCATGTCCCTCATGATTTTATAAACGTCTGTAAGGTTGCCCCCTCAGCCTCCGATGCTCCAGGGAAAAAGCCCCAGCTTATTCAGCCTCTCCTTATAGCTCAATCTATGTCAGCAACATGCTGAATACTGTTAACAAAAAAGTTGAGATTTAATAAGTAGGAAAATCCAGTTTACACAGCATGCTAGTTACATTGTGGTACGTTATCTGATAATGTATTCTTGTCGCTTCTAGAGTAAAGGTTTTGGAAGCTCAAGCATTCACTAACAAACATTCAATTTAGGTTGTGAACTGGTCTTAGCAATTTATATCTGAAGTAAATGCTAGAAATGTATTGCTTTATTGCGACAGACCCAAAGGTCATTTTATGAATAATACATATGCGGTTTAGTTTTGTTTGAGTTTTCCCACCAAAGCTTTACCAACATAAATTCCACCTTTCATTAATCTTGCTGGTTGTTGGTAATTCAGTGACAGCATTTGGCCTTGTTGTTTTGTATCATCTGAAGGGGAGAGTGTTTTGTAACGTTGTTCAATTGAGCAAAGTTACAACGAGATGAACAGAAAGAGAAGGTTCATTGAAAAATATTTCAAAGATGCAGAGGAGGTGTCTCAGAGGGAGGCACCCTTTCTGTCCCTTAACCTGAACCACATGATATCACTCCATATGAGCTGAAAGCTATTAACTTTACAGTATTTATTTATCGTCAGTTTGTAATAATTATCACAAGCTGATGATCTGTGAATGTTTAGTTTTAGCCCACACAGTTGATAACTATAAACTGGCAGCGAATTTCCCTGAATTGGCCAATTAAGAGATCTGAAGGTGGAATTGCCATCGAATTAAAGATACCCCACAGGATTTTGAAGCTGGGCAGCCAATAGGAGCATTCAGCTCAGATGGAGTGAAACTCTATGGTTCAGGTAAGAGACTGAAAGGGTACCTCCCTCTGAGGCACGTCCTCCGCAACTTCTAACCACTTTTAAATTTAAAAAAAGACCACAGCAGCCAGGCCACCATTGTATAGGTATTTACAGGCCTTTGGACACAATTGAGTTCATGCAGGTGTAGCAGCTGTCTAAGTATGTCTGGTATTCAGCCCATACAGTCTCTCAACACCTTTATGGAGCAACTCACCTATTTCCTGACACCTTGGTGACCCACAAGCAGACTGGAAAATTCCAGTTGGCTTCTGACAATAGGCCTAAACCCTTAAATAGCTAGCAATATTTGTGGGCACCAGCAAGCTGCTGATCCTGCCTCTGTGAGAATGGTCTGGGAAAGGGATAGTGTTTTCACACCAACCTGCCTCCATACCTCATCCCATGTAGGGATGTAAATTCTGTCCATGGCCCTATCAGTCCAAACATCCCTATCTTTTTCAGACTGAAATGTACCATTTGGATGTAACGGGGTTGGAAAAGTGCCATTTTGATTTTGAGCACCATCAAGTCTTACAATTTAATGATGATGCATACTCATGAAGGTGACAGTCTATTTCCCTGGGGTGGGGGAACCCAGAACTAGAGGGCATAGGTTTAGGGTGAGAGGGGAAAGATGTAAAAGAGACCTAAGGGTCAACCTGTTCACGCAGTGTGTGGTGTTTGTGTGGATTGGGCTGCCACAGGAAGTGGTGGAGGCTTGTACAATTGCAACATTCAAAAGACATCTGGATGGGCATATGAACACCCCATTCCACCTACCACCACGCCCACTCCAGTTACGTGCTCCGCCTCCCCACTTCCAGCTCCACGCCTACATCAGGTCCTAGCTCCCAGCCCTGCCAAGTTTTCACCTACACCTACAGTAGCTAGACTTTGCTTCCCTCCACCCCATAAGTAATTTGAATCAAGATCACCACAACCTATGAGGTACTTCACACTGTGCATGGATCAGAATTCAAACAACATGAAATATGCAATTCTGGGGGAAATGTTAGTTTATGCTGGAACTATTGACATTTACAATCTTTTTCTATGAGTTTGAAGATTCCATCACAAAGTTCCAACATGGGTTTGGAGGGATATGACCTGGATGCTGGCAGGTGGGACTAGATTGGGTTGGGATATCTGGTTAGCATGGACAAGTTGAACCAAAGGGTCTGCTTCCGTGCTGGACATCTCTATGACTCTATGACAACTGTAAAATGTGAAAGAATCTCTTTCAATGGAAAGTCTGACAAAATTTTGTAGTTTTACAATCAGACTGAATTTTGATGCTGTTGTTGTTTTCAGGCTATGCACATAACAGCAATTCACGCTTACATAGTTTCATAATTAACCTAGTAAACTTCCCAAGATGATAACTAAATAACCATTCAACATTTGTCACCAAAGCACATTGGAAAATGGACAAGAACTCTGTTCATATTTTTAAAGGGTATCTTAAGGAGGAAAGGGTAAGAAAGATAGAGAAGTTAGGGAGATCATTTACAAGCATGAAGGTAAGGGCTTGGCTACTTATGAAGGAGTAAAGATCAGAGCTGTATAAGAGGCCAGGAGCACAGAAGTGCAGAGATCTTGATGTTTAAATAAATATACAGTGGAAAAAATAGACAAAGGTAAATCATGCAGCTTTTTGAAATAAATCTCGAATTAATCAAAAATTGTTTGAGTTGAATGGAAATGTAGATAGTTATACATGACCCTTCATCAGACAGGAAGATGGTAGAGTATGTCAAGGTCAGAATCTGGGATGACAGCTATTATTGTTCACATTGTGCATAAATGATTCAGTCACAGGGACAGAAGCCATGATGTTTACGAATGATACAAAACTGAGGAAAGTGAATGCAAATAACAACTCTGGGTTGACTTGTCAACCCTATCTATGCATCTCATAATCTTATAGACTTCTATCAAGTCTCCCCTCAGCCTCCACTGCTCCAGAGAAAACACCCCAATTTTTCTAGCCCCTCTTTATCGCTTATACCCTCTAATCCAGGCAGAATCTTGGCAAACCTCCTCTTATGAAGGAAAATTACAGTATCAAAGAAATCTTCATAATTGTCTTCTTTGCTGCTAAAGTACTGTCTGTAAATAAACTAGTGACAGATTAGTAATATTTCTGATTGTAAGTAAATATAACACAATGATATATTTATATTGGCATTTTTGCACTGGTTTAATTTTGAGGCAATCCTGCCTCTCTGTGAGACCCTGTGCTATTTTTATGCAAATATATCAATAAGTTAGGAACCAATGGATCCTGAATGAATGTCTGCTGCTTTGCATCTCATCAGTACATTGTTAAAACACAACCTTCCTTCCTTACTACGCTGTGTTTCTGTTCTTGATCTGGCAGACTCATTGCAGTACTGCTTGCTGATGATTTAATCATTAGAGTGTCTTCATGCAGTGATGGGGGGGGTGGGGGGGAGTTGCAGTATATCATCTCCACAGGTGAATGACAGAACTAGGAAAGAAACAGAAGAGGCATGCTTACCTTTAGAAAAATAAAGTAGGTAACAATGAAAATACCATGAGTTTACCAAACAACATTAAATACAAATTATATAACGCATTTCAATACAGCGAAAACAACACGTTAGAAGAAGATTTTGAGGTAATTGAAGAACTGACTTTTGAAGCTGACCAGATTTGTTGGAAGACAATTCGGGAAAGGATTTTGGCGTTCAGCAGCATATTACTTCAATAACCTACCTCTGAACAAAACATTGCTCTTAATACATCCACCCAGACTGTACAAACTGTGTATTTTTACAATGGGTTGCAGGTTGAGTTCTACTCGGCATGCTTTCAAAGGAGAAAATTCAGCACTCATTTATTTAGTGAGTTGACTTTCAGGCCTAAGCTGTTGTGGTATTGATGAATGGTGGTGGGGGGAGAGTGGAAAAAAATATTCAGCAGCCACAGGTCTCAACCATACTCTGCAAATTAACAAAATCAAACTCCAAACTCCCAAAATCAAGATATACATGAGTTAAATTGAGATAAGGCTGAGATGTTAAAATCTTGACTGTCAGAACATATCATGGAGGCTGACAGATAATAAATCTAAAATGAACAACTCAATAAGTATCACAGCATGCCGAAAGCAATATTTTGAGAAAATCAGTGACAGATACACAATTAGGAATCTCTGACAGTCTTTTTTCCAGTCGTTAAGCTTTAGAAATATGGTTTAATCTTCTCATGTGTAGCTTGTAAACTGATGTTCCAGACAGGATTATGCAGCATTCAATTGATTAGAAGGTAAAAAGTTTGGTTGCCATGAATAATTTTTAAATGCAGTCACTTCAGAAACTGTTCCTGTCAAATTAAAACAGTAGCTAGACTTTGCTTCCCTCCACCCCATAAGTAATTTGAATCAAGATCACCACAACTTATGAGGTACTTCACACTGTGCATGGATCAGAATTCAAACAACATGAAATATGCAATTCTGGGGGAAATATTAGTTTATGCTGGAACTATTGACATTTACAATCTTTTTCTATGAGTTTGAAGATTCCATCACAAAGTTCCAACATGAAAACTGTCATTGAAATATTCTACTATGTCTTTGAGGCTCAGAATTTCCAAAACATGTTCGGCTTCAGAATACCTGTTTTGCAGCAGACATAGCCCTTGCCATCCTTAACCTTATTATACTGGTTACTTTTACATCATAGTTTTGGCTGAAACTTGGCTCATAGGGGACAACATCTTCCTCCCCTTAGACACCTCCCTTGCTGACTATATATTCCACTAACTGCCTCACCTAACATGCCATTATGGTGGTTTGGTCTTCATCACCAAGTAACATGTCTTCCTTTTACTTCTTTGGTCCCTTCTCCTCCAACACATACCTTGCCATTTTCCATACCTCTGACCTTTCCTTTAAAATCTTTACCTTCTATCATGCATTGATCCCTGAGTTTCTGCCTCCCTTTCTCTCTCTGAATTCCATAATTTCAATCTTTGTCTTAGTTGCTGCCTTTTTACCCTGAATTCATTGCTCTGTTAGTCTTTTCAGACCTCCCCCACCATATAAATTCCCCAAAACATGTGGGCAGCAACCTTTCAACCTTCCAATTCTCTGTAATTCCTCCATTCCTGTGCTCCTAATCTCTAACTGTCTGACCACTTCCAATGTCCCTGATCATCTACATTTCACTAACCCTTTCTGGACGCATTTTCCTCTGCATATATCTTTGGAAAAAGCACTTCCTCAAATTATTTTCCATCTGCAAATCCACATTTTCAATGACCAAGCCTTTTGATCTCCATTTTCCATGAAGGTCCTTCAGCTTCACGTTTATGCCCTTGGAGATCAATCTCATCCTGTTTTCCCTCTTGGTATGACCTATAACACTGCATCCCTATTCCCCAAGTCCAACATTGAAAACCAGAGCATAACTAGGTCTGAACTGATGTAGCCTTCCATCATCAGCTCTGGATGGAGAATATCACACACTTGTGAACCTGCCTCTTATCTATCAAAAAAAAACAAAGAATTGCAAATGCTGGAAGTCAGAAACAAATCATGTTTTTTTTCTCTCTCCCTCTCTCTCTCTGGGCTTAATCCTCACCTATCATTTACTCCTCCCTGCCTCTCCCCTCACCCTATTGTTTAAAAATATGCCAACCTTTCCGAGCTATAATCAGTTCTGAAGAAGGATCACTGGATCTGAAACACTGACTTTCCTTTCTCCCCACAGATGCTGCCAGACCTGCTGATTTTTCTCCAGCAATTTTTATTTTTGTCTCCTTTGTTAAAGTTCTCCCCAATTCAATGATAATCTTGGAAATCAAATGTAACCACCGGCTTCTTTATCTGACTCCTAAACATCCAATCAAAGCACAGCTCCTCTGCTGCCTTCACCTTTCTCTCCAACAACAAAAAAAATAAGGAGTTCATTGACTACCTTGATTCTAAATTTGGCAGCTGTTATTTCTTCTTCTGGCCTTGACCCATTTACTTCTCCTATCTCTTCAACTGCTGTCTCTGAGATTTGCTCACTCAACCCCATTTCCTTGAAACTCAGAATCTTACCGCTTTCCTTCCTGACATGTCTGTCCGTTGGGGTGAGCAGCAAAGACTCCAAACAAGTATGTTTCCCTACGTATTAAGTGCATCAATTCAGACCACTTTGTTGATTCCTTTTTGCTCATGGCCATCCCAGCCCTGTAATCACATTAGTTACTCCTCAGTCTCTAAACTCTCAATAATCTATCTCAAACATTGCTAGAAGGAGACCAGGAGTGGTTTGCACTAATCAGAATGACAATACACAAAATGCATTTTATACAGCACGGGAAGAGGATTTTGATTTTTTTGGGTCATCATTCGCATGGAGATAACAACAAAAACAGTTACCTGTCAATCTTAATTCTCAGAACAGGCTGGTAAGTAACTCTAAGAGAAAAAGTAAGCAGCACTGAGATGCAGCCTGTTCCAATAACTTGAGTGTAACTTGAGTGTCTGTCTCTCTGCACAGTGTCCCTGTAGCAGCCTTTCTAATTGGTTAAGCTATTGCAATGGGGATGCAGCAGAGCTTGGCTGTCTCTGTGACTCTTTCATTGAGAAATGTGCAACGGGCGCACAAATTTCTTTTGCCTACATAAAACAGGGCTCTGTGTATTTATATCAGTAACTTCTAGCATGTACAAATGCAGCACACTTGGATCTGACGAATGATTAGTTTCCAGTCTTATGTCTTAGCACAATCTGGATTATTTAATAAATAATTTCCAATAGCAGAAGTACCTGGAATGGTGGATATATGTCTCTGAGATTTGCAAGTACAGGCTGGTCGAGCACAATCAGAATGTTATTCACTGTGAACGGTCAACAGGATGTGGTCTTCCAGTCATTGAGATGTATGGCCTACATAACTGGCTGGCATTAAATCAAAAATTGAAAGATATGTGGGCATTTCACACCAACCATGGAATAGAACAAAACGTAAATTGGGTGAGATTTTATGCAGATTTGCACCATGTAGGCCATGGTGAGATTTGTGGCATAATCACAGGAGAACATTTATAAGGTTTATCTTGACGTAAGGAGCAACTGGTTGCATTTTTTAATGTATCTGCTGAGTGTTGAGTTAAACAGTGTTGAGTTGCCAATTAGGGTGACTATTGTTTGGCAATGGCCTTATTAAGTATACACTTTGTCTTGTTAATAGTAACTCATTAAAATATCGCCTACCTTACCAAATGCATTGAGCAAACTAGGTGTCAAGAATTCTCAGCATGGCATCAGAGTGGGTATCCTGTGACTTCAGCAACTTCCTCCATGTAGCTCATGACACAAGAGCATCTCAAGGTACATTCCTTTGGTACCAGCTGCATGCAGTTCTGATCCATTGTCATTAACATCCCTTTACGAACATCATAGCACCTCTCCAGTCCACATGCAGGATGCTTAGGAAGCAAAGACATGCATTGCAGGACACACCAGCAACCAGCATTGAAAGGCTGCTGCAGGGACACTGTGCAGAGAGACAGACACTCAAGTTACAAATTGGACCAGGCTGCATCTCAGCACTGCTTACTTTTTCTCTTAGAGTTACTTACTTAGCATTAACCGGCATCCCTGCCTTGTCTTGCCATGCTGTAGCATGGGTGTTGGTGCTTTAGCCAGAGTTTAAACATTCTCAGTCATGCTGTATCGATGTGCTCAGACAGCTGGTTCTCAGTAGCAATCTGTTTGTGGGATGGACACAAGTATATGGCACATTGAAACGTCAATCTAACATCTGCCAATACATTTATTCCACCAAGTGTCCATGTCATAAACTGGATAGGAGCTAGGTTTTAGTCCAGTCAAGCAAGAGCTGTTCAGTCAGGAGTCCCTGTACTTTAAGGAGGAGGAAGCTGTCAGTGCGCAGAAATCAGCTGTCTTGAATGCTACAAGCAAGTCAGCACCCAACTGACACCCAGTTCAGTAGTGGGTGCAGTAGATTATCAAGAAGTTATGGTCATCTTGCCAGCATTTGTAGTGAACTGCACTCTCTACTCATTTCATTTCTGTTAGATTTTGTGGCTAAGGGGTGAGAATAGGGTTGTATCTGAGAGAGAGTGTCAGCCGTGATGGCTATGAGCCTTAAACAGCATGGCTTTGTGGATGATGTGCCATTACATTGCCAGTGAGGGGCAATGCCAGATTGCCAACACTTGTCCGGTTGCACAAAGGTGACGCAGGGGCAAGGCATACTGATCTTTTGGCAGGTATCTGCTGAGTGGTAAGTTGTTCTGGGAACAGTACATGGTAAGTTAGAGCCAGAATTGGACATGAGAGAAGCTATAAGAGCAGGGTAAGTGTTTAATGATGCAAGTTTTATAAGATGGGGTGAGAAATCTTGCTTGGCTTCACAGCCAAAACCCTCCAAATAAATGAATAGAACTGACAGGAAGAAAACTCATAGGATTCAACCTGCTGTTTACTAGTTTGTTCCATCTTTTCTTGCATAAAATTGTAGAACTATGTCTACAGCTTTCACTAAGCTTGGAAATGAACACTGACAAGACTTTCAGCTCAATGCATTTTTGGAGAAATTCAATTTGATACCTCTTAAACCTTCCTGTGATTTAGGGTGCAGGTTTGCTCGCTGAGTTGTAGGTTTGATATCCAGACGTTTCATCACCTGGCTAGGTAACATCATCAGTGGCGACCTTCCTGTGATTCTAACTCTGTCATCATCCAAAACATGGTCTTTGTTCCTTTGTTTCAGATATATGAATAATTGCTCAGTACTACAGAGCGGCACGGTGTGGGCAGCACGGTGGCACAGTTGTGGGCGGCACGGTGGCACAGTGGTTAGCACTGCTGCCTCACAGCGCCAGAGACCGGGGTTCAATTCCCACCTCAGGCGACTGACTGTGTGGAGTTTGCACATTCTCCCCGAGTCTGCGTGGGTTTCCTCCGGGTGCTCCGGTTTCCTCCCACAGTCACAAAGATGTGCAGGTCAGGTGAATTGGCCATGCTAAATTGCCCGTAGTGTTAGGTAAGGGGTAGATGTAGGGGTACGGGTGGGTTGCACTTCGGCGGGGCGGTGTGGACTTGTTGGGCCGAAGGGCCTGTTTCCACACTGTAAGTAATCTAATCTAATCTAAAGCTTAAACATTACTAAAATAAAACAGCATGTAAAGCTTTTGGTCTTTCACTGTTCAGAACCAGGATGCAAGATACAGCCTTGAACAAAGAGACACCTTTTAATGAAGCATGGGAAGAGACAATTGATTGGTTGAGTCATCATTAGCATAGAGATGCTGCAAAAACAGTTATTTGTTAATGTTACCTCTCAGAGGGGGCAAGTCGATTCTGATTGGCCTGGCCAATTAAACTCCTCCATTGACATCATTCCTGCTAACCTGGTTTTCTATCCACTTTACCTTTCTCACTTGCCATGATGGCTGACACATGGGTTTCCTGCAGGTACTCTGGTTTCTTCCCACAGTCCAAAAATGTGCAGCTAAGGTGAATTGGCCATGCTAAATTGCCCACAGTTCACTTTCCTCATCTACCGCAAACTCATGGTTCAAACGTTGTCATTGCCACAGCTTCAGAGAACTTACTCTTGTCTTCTCTGTCCTTACAAACATGGATATTATATCCAAGCACCCTTTCCATCCCAAATTTCTCCACTGTACTGTCACCTGGAATCTATACCCACTTTTCCCAGAATTCCAATTGTAAATCTGTATAGTTAGGGTACTGACATGCTAAAGCTGCAAAATAAATCCATTTAAGATCTCAGTTGAAATGCTCTCACTGGCATTTTTATCCTTTGGTTCCTTTTTGGTTTCTCTGCAACCTTTGACGTGATCAATTATATCATTCTCTTCCTACATGTTATAGAGTCATAGAGTTGTACACATCGGTCTAATCCATCCATGCTGATCAAATATCCAAAATAAATCTAGTCCCATTTGCTAGCATTTGGCCCCTAAACCCTTCCTATTCATGTACCCATCCAGACACCTTTTAAGTATTGTGATTGTACCAGCTGTCACCACTTCCTCTGACAGCTCATTCCATACCATGGCCACCATCTGCATGAAAATGTGCCCCTTAGGTCACTATTGTATAGTTCAGTAGAAGTGCTCTTTGTTTACTCATTACTCTTAATCAATTGTAACCAGAATATTTTCAATAAATGAACCTTTTAAAAAAAAACATGTGTAGTTTAACAGCAAAAAAACCAAGACCAACACATCTTGAGTATACTTATAGCACCTGAAATGACTGGCTATAGTTCAGAAGCACTACAGTCTCCATACATTTAAATTATAGTTCGCTGGGTTTCCAAAGTTTCCAAAGGTCTAATGGTCACACGAATGCTTTGCAAACCAGGTTTGACAGTGCACTGGATATACTATTTGAAGCTGATTTGGATTGCTTTCACTTTATATAAAAGGGGTGGTAACAGCTCCCAAATGAAGTTGGTAGTCTTACTGATCTGCTGCTCTAACTTTGCAATTAACTTCCACGACAAATAGTGTCTGGAATGTCCACCCTGTTTAATGTGTATCAGGACTGTACTGTGCAATTGAATCTGATTGCCATATTAGATGAGAAGTGTTTGGAGTTTGAACTGTGCAGTTGCAGTAATGTAACTGAAGCTGCCGACCAACAACAAGTGCTAAACCACACTTTCATGGCCTCCAAATATTGCTTGAGCCACTCTGGGATCTCTACCTTATCTGATTGTGACCAACCTGGCAGCTTCAGTTGCTGGTTGGCGGTCGCCTCAGTCTTGAGGTCTCAATCCAATGAGCATCATCAGAAGCCCGTTTCAACACTGTCAGCTCACCCATTACATTTATTATGGAGAGATCAAATAGAGAAATTGCTGTAAAAAAACGTAGCGGGTCTGGCAGCACCTGTGGATGTGAAAGCATGCTGCCAGATCTACTGAGTGTTTATAATAATTTCTGTGTTTCTTTCTGATCTCCAGCATCCACAGTTCTTTGTTTTCTTTTGATTACAGAGAAATTGTGTGACAAATTTAATATTAGGTTATTCACTGAATTACATCATGAAAAATACTTTATTTTTGATCATTCAAGACAGTTTGTGCTAAAACAACTTAAGGAGCTTAATTACATGTCACAAAATGGCCCAGAAAGATGCAATAGCAGGATTAAAAGCCAACTGATTATATCACTGACCTCCCGTAAAAATTGATCAGCTCTCAGACATCAATGGGGATTCAGATGGCAGGAAATATTTGTACAACTGCAGGTAAAATCAAAATTCACTTTTTACCCTCTATCAATATCCCCTAGTACTGCCTCCGGAAAGACAATTTCTCCATTATCTATTTTTTTTTTTGCAACCTATTTCTGTAAAATCTTATCCTTTCTTCTCGCTGCATCTTGAATGGCATATAGATAACTAGCAAAGCGAGTTTGTCGATTTTTTTTCAAGGTCAAATAAAATATAGTAATAGGGTAATTACAGGATGAATTTAGAATGCACTCACTTTCATGGGTGGTAAAAATACCTGCAACCAGACAAACTAACTATTTCTGATGCTGTCTGATTCCAAATCCGGAGAATAAATATGTTGTAAGAGCAGTATCTTCAGAGCTATCTGCTTGATATTGAAGTCATGTAGACTATATGCTTCCAAAGTACATAAAAACAAACTAGTGCACTCTTATTCAACATAGAGAAAAACCAAAGGCATCTTAAGCACTTGGGTTGATGATATATCTCATAGCGATCAGCAATGACAACTTTGGCTCAGTGGTTAGCACTGCAGCCTCACAGCACCAGAGTCCCAGGTTTGATTTCAGCCTTGGGTGACTGTCTGTGTGGAGTTTGTACATTCAGGTACTCTGGTTTCTTCCCACAGTCCAAAGATGTGCAGCTAAGGTGAATTGGCCATGCTAAATTGCCCATAGTGTTAAGTGATTTGTCAGAGGGAAATGGGTCTGGGTGGGTAACTCTTTGGAGGGTTGGTGTGGATTGGTTGGGTCAAAGGGCCTGTTTCCACACTGTAGGGAATCTTATCTTCAAATTCTTTCTCTGCCATTTTGACTACCCCTTAAGCTGCCAAGTTTCTGAACTGTGGGCTTCCTCTTCTAATACTCTTCAGTTCTTGTTTCTCCTTTTTATACGGTCATTAAAACCCAGCTGCCTTGATACATCCTTGAATAATGAGGTACCAAATTTTATATCACTCCTGTGAAGTACCTTGGTATACTTTAATCCATTAAAGGCATTACATCAACACAAGTTGTTTTTCTTTTCTAATCATACACAAACCTCCTAGATATTCTGTAATAAAAACATACAATTGTCCTGCAGACAGATGTCATTGATACACTTTCTTATACCAACCTTTTCTTTTCCTGTTATTTCCATACATGTGATGTCAACTGGAAGGTCTAAGCAAGCTGGCTGTATTTTTTCCCTGATGGATGTAAAATGAATTCTCAACTGACTTTGTGGAAGCAGAGATGAATTATGTAAGATATGCTCAGTTACAACAGGGTAACTTACCAATTGCCCTGGTGAGAACTGATCCAAATCCCTCATAGTTTTGATTGGTAAGTTCTAGTACCATGCAACCTAGGGTGCTGAACTGTATAACAGGGTCACAAAGTGATTGTTATTACTGCAACAATCAGCCAGAAGAGCATGCTTGGGTCATCCTTCACAATGTATTTAGTGACAATGCTTTATCAGGATTTACAGCAAAAGATAAATCACATTCACACTAGCGTTTTACTGAATTTTGTGTTTTATTTTCAATGGATTCCTTTGTACATTTTAAAGCATTCATACTTAAAGGACCCCACAAGCAACTATAAAAGAATAATTTTCTTGTCTTTTCTTCATGTCTCATATTTATACAATATATAAGCAGGGAGGAAATTGAAATGCATTGAACTGTTCAATTGAATTAGCTCACAGTCAGTTAACAAGGGTCCAAATGTCATGATCAAAGTAATTTCAATCTAACTATAGATTTATGGAGTGTAAAATATAATAATGTGAAATATTACATAAGGGAAAGTTCAGGAACAACAAACAAAAAGAAGAAATTGTTTGCACAAACATATCAAATATGGAACAGAATCAGCATACAGAGCACTAAGCTTGCCCTATGATTCAATATGATCATTTTTGAATCTCTCCATCAACTCCACCCAATCCAATTCTCTCCCCCAAACTCCATCTTCATATCCTTTGTTTTCCTTTGTATCAAAATATCTGTCAGTCTCATCCTTGGGTACACACAACAGTTGAATATCCCCAAACCTCTGGGGTAGAAAATTCCAAAGATTCATAATAATCTGAATTTTTTCTCCATCTCAGCCCTAACTGACTGACCCATTTTCCTGAGACAATGATCTCTAATTCTGAACTCTGCAGCATGGGAATCAGTCTTTGAGCATATACCTAATCAAGGCCTCGAAGAATCTTATGCACTTACGTGAGATTCTCTCATTTTCATAAACTTCAGACAATACAGGTCCATTCTAATCAAATTTGTTTATAGGACAAGTCTTTCCTCTCACCATCAATGGAGTGAATCTTTGTTGCACCCAGTCTAAGGCAAATACAAGCTTCCTTCAGGAATGAGAATAATTACGGTGTGGTCTCATCAAGATCCTGTATCAGAAAGACTTCCTTCCTTTTATACTTCAAACTTCTATCAATAAATGTTAACATATCATATTCTCCCTAAATGCTAGCTGTACCTGCAAAGCTTACGTAATATAAAATTGTGGTTTGACTCTTCAATATTTGATAGAAACATCGGTAAGACATTCAGTGGGTGAATTATTCAGGAATTATGGTGTAAGCAACAAAACCAAACATTATCCAAAGTTTATGGTTTAAAGAGCTAAAGGGTAATGGGCAAAACCTTAATGGTTTGAATAGGGAGTAATGATGAACAATTTGTACACATGGTAACCAGTGATTAAGATGCTGATACACTAAGTTTTTGTGGGGTTGGTGGGGTGGGGGGCAGTAGAGGGCGGCAGTGAGAGGGTGTTGTGGCACAGACGTCGTATTCCTACCTTTGAATCAGGAGGGTAAGGTTCAATTCTCACATGCTCCAGAGGGGAGTCATAACATCTCTGAATAGAAAATATCTATAGTGCACTGAATTCTTCTATTCACTTAGAATGATAATTGAAAGGGAGAATTGTGGTACAGTGGTATTGTTCCCACCTCTGATCTATACTGCCTGGATTCATGCCCTACAATTATCAGCTAATTCAATTGAACAGTTCAATGCATTTCAATTTCCTATCTGTTTATGTATTATATATACAAGATATGAAAATAAGAAGTGTCTTCTTTTACAGCTGGTTGTGGGGTCCTTTAAGTATGCATGCTTTAACATATATAAAGGAATCTATAATGTTGGTGTTACACTTTGCAATCCATCAAAAATGAAAACCAATTCAGTAAAACTCTAGTGTGCATGTGCTTTATCTTTTTTCTGTATAACACGCTGAAGAAGTTGATTAAAAATATCTGCATCTGCGAACTGTGATGAGTGAAGTAGCAATGGATGTGCATTGGCTCTTTGGGGCTAATTAACTTCCTGATAGTAGTGAGTGTAATCTCCTGTCAGCCCAGTCCACCCTTTGGAGAGGTTTTAAGGAAAGTGCCCCCACCACAGGTAGGCTACCATGGGCCCTTTTCAAAAATTAAGTGGGCCGGGCTACTATGTTTCCTGCTGCAAGAGAAATTTGGTTGCATTACATTTTCCCCATCATTTCAGATGAATTATCTTTCATCAGAACAGTTAGCAGTCTAAAGGCTTCTGCCAGTATTTTTCTCATCCACAAGCTGTTCAGCTATTCAGGAGCCAATCAGGTAGTTGTTCTCAGACTAATTCTTTTAATTCATGGATTTTGTTTTTGAAATAAAGTATGCATAAATAAATGCCAGAAATACAAAACACCCTGCAGAAGGTACAGTGGAATTTCAACATTCCTCATTACAGCTTCAATTCAGTTGTAAAGAAAAGGCATTTTCTAAACATGAATGGAAACTATTAATTTTTCCATTCGAGCTGTGAACCTATTTTGAAATGTAACAGGCCCTCATTATATTTTGGCAAAAAGACCTTAGACAGTTGTCTGTCCCCATTCTGTCTTGGCAGCAGCTGCCTCAAGCTCTAGTGTGTCCCTCAGCATGTAGTCCTAGACCTTGGAATGTGCCAGTCTGTAACACCCAGTCAGGGTCAACTCTTTACACTGTAAGACCAACAAGTTTTGGGTAGACCAAAGAGCCTCTTTCACTGAGTTGATGGTTCACCAGTGTTATGACACAGTGGTGAACCCTTCTGCTAATTAAAGAAAACACCCAGCATAGTTCACCTTACATCATAATGTGTTTAACTGCAAGTGACAGAGAACTCCCAAATTCTATTATTTAAAGAAAAATATATTTATTTACTCTTGACTCTATTTACAACAACTATTTACAACTTTTAACCTCCTTTCTCCTAACTGCTTGTTATCTGCCTCCAACTCTATAACAATCTACTGTTTCAATAACCACCCATATTAAAATTACATCAGTTTAATTTCAAAACCAGACAGCAGCTGTCATCTCCAGTGGCCACCTTTCTCTGGATGTAGATCTCCCTGGGTCGTCTTCGGTCTTTTGTTGCAAAGGTGTTTCATATGAAAAAAGTACCTTTGATTGAGAGTGTTTTTCTGGCAGTTACTCCGACGATGGCAGTTGGTCACGATTCTGGCTAATTCTCAAAATGATGGCTTATTTGTACCCTAATCATTTCATTGGTTTGACGCTGGCAAAACAGTAAAATTCAAATTCAATTGGGTTTTAGTATCCTGGGGCATAGTTTAAACCAATTTGTTAATTTTGAACTGTTGTGAAAACATAGCAGCCAAAAGTCAGGTTTTCTTTCACAGCCAAATGTTACAGATTTTTCAATTTTCCAGTATACTCTGAAACTGCTAGTCAGTCAAATGGCATGTACCCGCAAGCTCTCAGCCCAAAACAGCTTTCACTCTCTCTTAAAGGTACAGTATACACTTTCAACTTCATAACACCAGGCACAGTCAATGTTTGTTTTGGTGTGCGTCCTAAGGAACAATATTGTCCTTTGGTTTGTGAAATTGTGTCAATCAGCAACCTGTCACCAGCTGAATCTTATATTGTACACAGCCCATCCACAAACAGCTTCACTTAATGCTTGAACAAAACAGCAGAGTAAACATGACTCTCACAACGCGTTTCAGTAACTTTTTTTAGAAGTATGGTAACTTCTCCCTCAATCCTTTGATGTGGGTCAGACCTTTTCCCAGTTCAGTCTACAATGAAAAATGAAGTCAAATGAAAGGTACAGTCTCTGCAATATTTCCCTTGTTATGTTATACCATTGAACAAAATTGTTACTGGGCAATTTATATTCCAATGTGCAAAATCTACTTCCACTTTCCACCATCTGCACCTGTATGCCTAATGGCATTGGATGTACATTTTCACTACTTTTCATCCAGCACATGATGCTCTGTGCTATTTCTATAGAAAGCTCCTTTCCTTGAACAGCACAGTAGCTCAGTGTTTAGCAATGCTGCCTCTCAGCACCAGGGACCAAGGGACTGTCTGTGTGGAGTTTGCATATTCTCCCCATGTCTATCTGGGTTTCATCTGAGTGATTAGATTAGATTAGATTAGATTAGATTACTTACAGTGTGGAAACAGGCCCTTCGGCCCAACAAGTCCACACTGCCCCGCCGAAGCGCAACCCACCCATACCCCTAAATCTACCCCTTACCTAACACTACAGGCAACTTAGCATAGCCAATTCACCTGACCTGCACATGCTTGGATTGTGGGAGGAAAACAGAGCACTCCGGGTGCTCCGGTTTAGATGGATTAGCCATGAGGCAATTCAGGGTTATAGGGGTGGGATACTCTTTGGAGGGACAGTCTTAACTCGATGGGCTGAATGCCTGCTCCCACACTGTTGGGGTTCTGAGATACTAATGTTATTAGAAATGATGACCAGTGGTGCAATCACCATTTCATCCATATCAGACCAATGTTCCATACTCAATAACAACACAGTATATGATGTCCGGTATCTGTTATCACACTGACCACATCTGAATCAAGAGCAAATGCCTGCTTATTTTGACAGTGAGAAAGCAGGAAGAAAGTAAACCTACTCCCAATTTCCAATGAGTTTATTGCCCTTCAAAGTCAGATTGAATCATGATGTACAGCAGAGTGAATGTGTCATTTTGAGTGTTGAATTGTGACTTGAACTAATAGCTGGACTTGAATTCATGCAGTTCCTCATGACAACACAAACTGGCCATAGATTGAGTTACTTTGAATCAATGACTGTGAGATATAGGTAAATGTAGCAGCTGCTTTATACAAACAAGATCCCACCAACTGAAACGTGATAAATGACCAGTTTTCAATGTTGACTGAAAGGGTGCGGGTTCACTTGAGTGGAATCTAGGTAAACTCAAGGGAGACAGGTCAGAAGATTATACTGATACGAAGCAGTTGAAGGCAGGTGGGAGTGGTCTTATGTGAAGCAGAAAACAGCCCAGCATAGATCAATTGAGCCAAATAGCCTGTTTTTGAGCTATAACTTCATTAAAGTTTTACTTCCATGAATATAGTGTTATATTGTTCATCATTATTGGGCTGGCATGGTGGCTCAGTGGTTAGCACTGCTTCCTCACAGCGTCGGGACTCAGGCAACTATCTGACTGGAGTTTGCTGTTCTCCCCGTGTCTGAGTGAATTTCCTCCAGGTGCACCAGCTTTTTCCCACAGTCCAAAGATATGCAGTAGATGGATTGGTCATGCTAAATTGCCTGTAGTGTCCAGGGATATGTAGGCTGGGTGGATTAGCCCTGGACAGGTAGGGTTACAAGGATAGGGTGGGGGGGGGGTAGGTCTTCGGAGGGTCAAAGTGGACTTGATGGGCCAAATGGCCTGCTTCCATACTGTATGGATTCTATGATTATACTTGCACCAGCAACCTCTTATCTCACCCCTCCAAAAAACAAAAATTGGAATGGCTTTATAATTAAATCAGATTGTGTTTTCGGCTAATGTTGACATATTTGATAAAGCTCAAGTACGTCAAGACTTAATAAAACATATGTGCGTTGTACACAAAGAAAGCACATTTATCAAGCATGACTGAGCTGTTTATTGCCAGGTGTGAACGATTGGACTGTGGAATTAGGCTAGTTCATGAATTCTGTCCGTCTGCATTAGACATTGCAGGGATAGGGATACAAGGACAAATGAAAGGGGAGTGTATGAACTTGGAAATACCAGTTAGCAGCAGGAACAGATGTAAATGCTGCAGCAAGCAACAGCTATACCCACTTGGCATTTAAGCAGTGATATCTCCCTGCAGAAATGGTGTACAATCTGCCACTGGGAAATGCAAATGAAAAATGGCAACAACCACATCTTCGACATAGTAATTCCTTGAGTAAAACAGTAAAACTCCTAACATGCTTTTAAGGAATACTTACTTCGTTCACTTTCTTTTTCAGTGCTTGGAAGTCTGCAAATAAGGGTTGTGTCTGCAAATAAGTTTTTTTTTCATTATAAGATTTTATTTAATAGGATTTACGTTGAGCAGTTTTCAAATACATTCTGTAGCTCTGAATGACAATTTCACTGCCCAATGATGTGGTAATTCACTACAGTGCAATTAAAAACAATCATTCACCCCAATGAATTATCACTTAGCAGTTCCATCTGTGAAGCAAGATCTAGAATGCATATAAATTCTAATGGGATTCAACAGATCAAAGAAAACTCATCACTAACAGGGTTTTGTTGATGATGTTTCACTTGATAAAAAATTATTTTATAACTCATTTGCAGCACCCATGAATTATATTTGTTTCAACTTCATTAGATAACTCTCAAAATATCCTGTCACTGATATACTGTCAAATCTTGGCACATGCAATAATTCCATTAATTCTTTTGTGAACTAACGGAAGCTGAAAGTTTCATTAAGTCAGAAAGTGGTGGCAAGATAGTTGGAAGTAATCTTTGTCATTGTATGGAACTTGCACTTACAATCTTAATCATGATGAAAAGTTTTACCAGTGAGTGGATGTTTAAATTCATGAAAATATGTTGTTCGGGAAATATTTTCTGATAGGACGATAGTGACTGCTGAATTGAGTTTGGGTAATAACTCCACAGGGACTGCTCAGTGATGGCTCTTAGGCAGCTGCTAGACTTCTCTGAAAAAGTTGAAAATGGGTTGCTGGAAAAGCACAGCAGGTCAGGCAGCATCCAAGGAGCAGGAGAATCGACGTTTCGGGCATAAGCCCTTCTTCAGGAATGCCCGAAACGTCGATTCTCCTGCTCCTTGGATGCTGCCTGACCTGCTGCGCTTTTCCAGCAACACATTTTCAGCTCTGATCTCCAGCATCTGCAGTCCTCACTTTCTCTTCCTTCTCTGAAAAAGTTCCCAAGTCCTCAAAAATAGGCTTCGAGCAGCTCTTATTCAGCTTAAGGATTCTTAAGGAGCTTGTCAGGGTAAATGCTGAGAGGATATTTCCCTTTATGGGAGAGGCTAGGGCCAGAGGTCATAGAAAGAAAGGGACACCGAATAAAGACTGAGAGGAGGAAGGATTTCTTCTCTGACAAGGTTGTGAATCTTTGGATCTACTTGCTACCGGGGGCCCCGGGTGGGGAGGAAAGGCTGAGAAAGATAGATTTTTGATCAGTCGGGGAATCAAGGGTTACAGGAAAGGGCAGGAAAGTGGTTGTGAGAAATTTTGGTTTCGCCATGATCCTATTGATTAATAGAACAAGCTTGAGGGGCCAAATGGCCTACTCCTGTTCTCATTTCTAATGGTCTTCTTATGGTAGGAAATGCTCAAGGAATGATACTTGCTCTAACGCCTGGCTAAGTATTAAACTGTACCCCCTGCACCAACCTCAAACCCAACAACCTCCCCCAGACTTCTATTGACATGACACATCACTATGTAACCAACCCTCATCCCCCGTAACTCCCACTCATCCCTACCAATCCATAATCTGATCTAACCCAATTTCACCACCACCCCCATGCCAGAAATCCCACGATAGCCATGAATCACAATGACACTCCTCACTGACTAGACAGGACCCAACAGGTTTCACCCCCCCTCCTCCATTGACTACTTCACCCACTTATCTACCATCTGACTCTCCAATCACCTGGCACATTTAATAACTTGCAATCAACTGTTCACCCAGTTTGCATCCATACAGCCAACCCACCTGGCTGCCTGCCCCTTAATCCATATGGCACCTGAACTCTCTACTCACCTGGCAAGCTACCCACCTTCCATTCCCTCACCCTCTCACCTATCAGCCACCTTACCCCTTCACTTACCTTACCTCAGCGGCTGTCAAAGTGGGTTCAGGAAATTTAAACACGGAATGCAGCAGTTATTGCTGCAAATCGGGGTGCTGTCTCAGTGCCAATGCTCTTTGCTGTTGCTGTGTGTATGTCTCCCTCAATTGAACTATTATGTGTGTCTCTGAAGGCTTCTGGGCTAGAGATTCATCCAGAAAGCACCAAAGCTAAGTGAGCAATGTTTAGACTGATCTGGGTCAGAATCCCAATTTCCAATTTATTCCAGATTAGCAGATTCAGGCCAGTGAAAGACCTTCTGACTATTAATGTCAACCATGTTATAAAAAACTATAATTCAAGTGGTCTAAAAAAGACCTTAATTCTAACTTCTTAAAATGAAAATTCTCATAAGGCATTAGCTGGCCCATGTCAAATCCTTAGCTTTTGTTGGGTAAATCCATGTTTTATTGTGAAACATCTAAGGATATTCCTATACATCCCACAATCAGTGTTTTGCAGTTGCCTTAAACTCCCTTGTCTCTGCTCAGATGCCACGTCTCTGTTCATACTTACACCTATGCCTATGGATCCATCATAGGCCAATCTTCTTATGTTCATGCATTGTCATCCAACAAGGCCTATTCAACATGAAATCAGGAACCAGAGATTTGGAATTCACCCCACTCTCAACCCATGGGCCAAATGTAGATCTCTTCCGTGTGAAGGTGTAGAGAGGTACTGTACCTTTGAGAGTTGAAGGACTTAGCAAGCACACAGTGCTGGAGAATTTACAATGTAACATTAGGTTCAGCAGCTAGCAGTACCTGGGTTGCTATGAGAGAAAAACAAAATTTAAATTTGGCCAATCATTTTAAATTATGCCCCAATATACTAAATGCCAATCAACTTTGAATTTATTATTTTGACAGCATTAAAACCAGTGAAATGAACCGATGCTTTGGGGTATAAAACCAAAAAAAAACAGTCGGAGGAGAACTGCCAAAAAACCAACAGCTGTATGCTGCTAGTAAGAACTCACTGAGAGCTACCTGTCTGGAGAAGGAATTTTCACAGAAAAAAACATCAACACTGACCTGGAGAGCAAATTTACAGAGGGAGATGCAAAGAGAAGATTCAACAGCTGGCTGGTTTTGAAATTTGAATTTTTCTGTAAATCTTAATCAGAGGTTTTATCAGACTAGCATTGCAGAGGGGAAGGTAAAAGATAGGTTTAGATAGTTGCAAATAGTTGCTCATTAATTATTCTCTGTTAGACTTTAAAAAATAAAGTCAAGACAACCACCTGATGAAGGAGCGTCGCTCCAAAAGCTAGTGCTTCCAAATAAACCTGTTGGACTATAACCTGGTGTTGCATGAATTAAACTTTAAAAAATAAAGTTGTTAATTTTTACTTTAAATGATGACTTTTGGGATAGTGCACGGGGTAAATCTTTTCTGTATTGCTGGTTTAAATTAGCAGGGTGGGGGAGTTTACCCCATGTTGTAACATTGCTTTGCCTGCTGTCAGTTAACTCAGTGAAGAACAGGGAACTGAACAAGTTGCATTGGTCACTGGAGAAACTTGTTGGCTGGCAGTTTCGCAGCCTTTCAGGGGATGAGCAATCGTAATTTGGGAGACCGCAGTGTGAATAAAAGAAATCAGATTCTCAACATCAAGAAAATAAATGTTGAATGTTTCCCTTCAGATTTAAAAGCTTAGATGAGAATCTCACGAGTAAGTGACCTTATGTCTGTATATTTGCATATGATTAACAGCTAACCTCACCTCATTTTCATGCATTAAATAATTCTCCCAGGCTATGGTGCAAAACTAAATGATACCAGTTCCTGACTTGAATGTCAAAGCTGTTACCTGATGGATGAAACTCTCAGGTTATGTTCAGTTGTATCTCACGGCAAGCTCCATATGCAGTGATCACCTCCAACCTTCATCCAAAGAAGTTGGCATTGATGAAATACCAGTCTCACCACATCATTAAGGCCAAGGCACTTCCAAACTTCTCTACTGCACTTTGGAGCTGACTGACACCTTATGTTGCAATATTCCTGTCATGTCAGTCAGAGCACAGGGACACACTCCAGTTCATGTATCTGCACAGGATGCATCTCAGGACTTCCAGCTTGCCTTCTTAATGCTCACTCATTTTGGCCTGACATGAACGTTCACAGCATCTCTGCCTTGACTTGCCTTTTGGCACATAGCTACTTCATTCAGATCTTACAAGTTTGGTGCGTCTCCATCTTGCCAAGCAGCTTCTCATGTTAGAGGTGAACATGTTGGTATACGGCATTGTGTTACATCAATGTCACATCTGCAGCATGTGCCAGCAGCTTAAATGGAAAACATGTGGTATGTGCTTCAACTCAATGGTCTGAAAGTCTAAAGTGAGTAGTCCTTAGCCAAATGAAGGGGGAATTATGGTGAATCAGGAGTTGCCGCCTGTTAGGGCTGCCCATGACCGCGCAGCATAAAATGGCCAACGACTACCTTGAGAAGCTTTGCAGAACATGGCTGACAGAAGTTAAAGAGTGCGGGAAAATGTTTTCTTAGTGTGGTCTCAGCAAGTAAAACAAAAGCCAGTCTGTCTTAAATGTGAGAGAATGTAAAGCTACAATTGCCAACATAGATAAGAATATTTCACACTAATTAGTTGTTTCTTTTGAATCTTTTAATCAATCTGTTATAATATGATGAGGTTTTAGTTATGATTCTTCTAGATAATCATAGATATAGAATGCAAAGTGGTTATGGATCTTCATATATACAAAAATCACCAAAAGGATTAGGAGGAAAGATTCAAGAACTAATTTCAGGCAAAAGAAGGGGGTCTCTCTTATCTTTTAACAAGAACAGAGACTACCAGGATTGGAATGCACATTGAAACACCAACATATTTCCTGTTGTGGGAAAATTTAAAGTCCCTGTCTCTGGAACATCCTGCCACGAGATAATAGATTAGGCAGACCACAGCTGCCATAACTAGAAGGTAAGGATTGCTTGCTATCTGAGAGTAGCAGAATATTCATTCAAAATTAAATTATTTATATGCACTAAAACAGCCCAGTCAGAACATAGCAGCAAGCAAATTTCTAATATAGTGTGACCTATGAAGGACCCAATCCAGTTTTATTGACCAATAATATACAGGGGAGAGGACATATGCAACAATGTCAGAAAGACAGGAAATGTATAAAATAAGAATCTGTTTGTACTCAGGCAGAACACATTCAACACAGTCCGGCATGGTGTGCCTCGAGTGGCTCTCCTTGCAAGGTACCAACGTTTGCTCGAATAAACTGCCAAGTTCCTGAACTTTGCTGTCATCTGAAACTTATTCCCAGATGGCTCACTCCTCCACTGCCAGACTCAGTCAAGAGCATTATCTAATCTCAGTTCATGGCAGTTGGTCACGGTCAATTGGATGGTTGGTGAAATCACCATCCAGAGATTTGTGTCTATTTAAAGTTATAGAACCAAAAAGATAAATAGCACAAAAACAGACCCTTTGGTCCAATTCATCCATGCCGACCAGATATCCTTAATTAATCTAGTCCCATGTGCTAGCACCTGGTCCATATCCTTCTAAATCCTTCCTATTCATATACCCATCCAGATATCTTTTAAATGCTGTAATTGTACCAGCCTCCTCTGGCAGCTCATTCCATGCACACACGTAAAAAAAAGTTGTCTCTTTGTCCCTTTTAAATCTTTCCCTTCTCATCCTTAACTTATGCCCTCTAGTCTGGACTCCCTCCATCCCAGGGAAAAGACTTTTTCTATTTATCCTATCCAAGCCCCTCATGATTTTATAAACCCCTACGAGGTCACCCCCTCAGCCTCCGACACTCCAGGGAAATCAGCCCTAGCCTATTCAACCTCTTCCTATAGCTCAAAACCTTCCACCCTGGCAACATCTTTGTTGAACCCTTTCAAGTTAATCAGGAAGGGAATCAAGAGTTGAGTTTTTGGATCAATAGTCTAGTGATAATACCAGGAGGCCACTGTCTTGCCAAATGGCCTACCTTTGCACTTATATCTCATGATTTTTTTTGCTGATCTCAAATTTATGAACACAGAACAATAGATATTATTCATTTTGATTTTGCAGGTGGTTGGGGCTGGAATATTAAAATAACGAGGAAGCTATATGTGTGCAGCAATGTTATTAGAAATGATGCACTCAAGATTGTGGGTCTTGGCTTATTCTGAGCATTTTTCTTGGAACCAGCAGATATGCCGGGTAGATTTGGTGCTGGCTTCTGTGTCACTTTACATTTGGCTTGTGTCACTTCCAACTTATATTGACCTGGCTGAAATCTCCTTTACCACACAGAAAAAAAAAACAGATCCCACTGGCAATGATCTGAACAAATAAAAGAAAGTGACGCAGTGGCTTTTACTATGGTATTGCAGTAGAATTTGTAAGGGAAATGATAAAGTGTAGCAGCAATTTGGCCTTTTGCAGAAGATCAATAGTATGATTCACAACTTTTAATTCATCATCGGATTGACCAACTATTAATCAAATGTTTGATTAAATGTCGTTGTACCAGGGCAGAATGTTGGAAAAGAACTGTTTTCACAGTACAAGTAGGACATATTGTTAGAGAAACCAAATTTCATATTGGCAGCTTTTGTGAAATATATCCTACTCATGACAAGGTTCACAATTATTTTTGTAATTATAATTTTAGTGCATTTCAATAAGACAACATATAATGTAAGTCAACATGCTGACTGACTTAATTTTAGAAATGTTTCTATGCTGTAGTTAGGACTTTATTGGATGAAAACAAGCAAAAGGAGTAGGAATTTGGGGACCATAGTACATTTGAAAATATAAGAAAGAGGGTAACAAAATAAAGGTAAGGCCAAGGTAAGGAATAAGCATAACATTAAAGACTAGGGAACAAATTCAGCTATTGAACATAAGCTTAAAATGATTATTCAAAATAAAATAAGGAAATAATTATAAGACAAAATAACTTGCCTCTGCAGCATCGTACACAGGAACCAAAACAAAACAAAGGAAAGGAAGGTAATAATTGATAGCGAGGAGCCAGAGGAAATGAAAATCTGGCTACGTGAAGGGTAGTACTGCCAGTTAAATTTGACAGATATAATCTGTGAAGAAAGGTCAATAAAAAAGGTAATAGTAATATCACTGGACTAGTAATCCAGGCCCTCAGGCAAATGTTCTGGGCGACAGAGGTTCGAATCCCATCATGGCAGCTGGTTAGATTTAAATGCATCAAAATAAATTTGCAATTGCAGCTTGATAAAGACCATGTAACCACAGTGTACTGGCATGAAAAAAAAATGTCTCATTCATAATTTTTGAAAAGGAAATCTGCCACCCCTACCTGGTCTGGCCTACTTGTAGCTCCACACCTACAACAATATGATTGACTCTTAACTGCCCTCTGCAATGTCCTAGTAAGCCATTTAGATGTATCAAATGGCTACAAGGCTAATAAAGAAAGTGTCTTATGAAAAATCCAATGAAAGGACATAGCTGCTAGACTTGGTCTGTGGTAAGTGGTGAGAGAACCAATGAGAGGGAAGAACCTATTTGACCTCATCTTTACCAGTCTACCTACTGCAGATGTGACATAGCTGTATTTGTGGAGACAAATTCTCATTTTCACATTGAGGATACCCTTCAATGTGCTGTGTGGCATGACTAACACACTAAGTGTGACTTTGAGCATGACTAGCAACTCAAAACTGGGCATCTGTGAGGCACTCTGGGCCATCAGTAGCAACAGAATTATATTGAACCCAAATCTGTAACCTTTTGGCTGGATATCTCTCTCTCTGCCATTACCATCAAGTAAGGGGATCAACGCCAGTTCATAGAAGAGTGCAGGAGGCTATGCCAAGATCTGTACAACACATGTCAAACAATGAGATGCCAACCTGGTGAAGCTACAATGCTGAGGTACTTGCATGACAAATAGAGAAGCAGCATGCAATAGACAGGGCTAAGCAATCCCACAACCAATGGATCAGATCTAAGCTCTGCAGTCCTGCCACATCACATTGTCAATGGTTCTGGGCAATTCAACAGCGAACGAGAGGAGGAGACTTGACTTATATCCCTATCCTCAATGCTAAGAAAGCCCAGCACATTAGTGTAAAAGGTGAGGCTGAAGTATTTGCATCTCTTCAGCCACAAATCAGTTCGCCCTCCTTTAGATGTCTCCATGAAAACTGATGCCAGTCTTCAACCAGTTCAATTCACTTCACATGATATCAAGAAATCACTGGTTACTGCAAAGACTAGAGGTCTTGACAACATTTTGGCAATGGTACTCAAGATGTGTGTTCCAGAGCTAATCACGCCCCCAGTTACAATACGGACATTACCAAACCATGTGGAAAATTGTCAAGATGAGCCCTGAGCTCAAAAAGCAGGACAAATCTAACCTAACTAATTAATGCCTCATCATTCTACTCTTGATCAACAGTAAAGTGATGGAAGGAGTTATGGACAGTGATTTCAAGAGGTAAATAACTACTCTTGACATCAAGGCAGCATTTGACTGAGTATGACATCAAAGCTAGTTTCAATAGAAATCAGTGGTTAACTCTTTGATGATTGAAATCCAACCGAGCATAAGGGATGATGAAACAGAAGTGAAATTGCTGGAAAAACCCAGCAGGGCTTCCAGCATCTGTGGAGAGAAAGCAGAGTTAACATTTTGGATCCAGTGACCCTTTTTCAGAACTGATGGCAGCTAGGAAATGATCGGTTTATATGTTGGCGAAGGAGATGGGAGGGGAGAGGAGGAAGGATAAACAATAGGGGAGCCCAGAGGGAGAGAAAAACAGTTAGATACACAAAGGAAAGGGTAAAATTCAGCTGCGCTAATGGGAACCATTAATAGATTGTTAGTGGCACTTTGGTGTGTGGGGCTTGGGGTAAGGATTTGGGAGAAGGTGCTTGTGTCCTATTATTATTGAACTCAATACTAAGTCCAGAAGGTTGCAGATTTCCCAAGCAGAAAATCAGGTGCTGTTCTTTCAACTTGCACTTGACTGGATCACTGTTGGCCAGGGAACAAGATGGTGTGTTGAAAAGGCAAGCAACTGGAAGCTCAAAGTCTTTTTATGGCCAGACATAAGTGCCCCAGTGTAGAGCAGACCATATTGAGACCAGCAAATACAGTAGATTAGATTGAGCGAAGTGCAGTTAAAGCGCTGCTTTACCTGGAAGGTGTGTCAAAGGCCTTGGTTAGTGAGGAAGAAGGAAGTAAACAGTCAGGTATTACACATTTTATGATTGCATGGGAAGGTGCCCTGGGAGTGTAGGGAGGGGAGGAGGAGTGGACCAAGGTGTCCCAGAGGGAATGGGTGTTGGAATCATGTTATTGAAGGTCAATCATTTCAGACCCGGGATTTATTTTATTCATTCACATGTTAGGCTAGCATTTATTGCCCATCCCTAATTACCCAGAGAGCAGTGGAAAGTCAACCACATTGCTGTGGATCAAGAGTCACATGTAGGCCAGACCAGGTAAGGGTGTCAGTTTCCTTCCCTAAAGAAAAGGGAACCAGGTGGGCTTTACAACAATCGATTCATGGTCATCGTTTGACTCTTAATTCCAGATTTTTTAAAAAATTCAAATTCCACCATCTGCCATGGTGGGTTTTGAACGCAGGTCCCCAGAACATTATCTGGGTTTCTGGATTCACAGTCCAGCAATGATACCACTGGGCCATTGCTTCACACTGCAAAAGCTCCTCAGGCTGGTGTCTTTAACTCAACTATCTCCAACTGCTTCATCAAGGATGTTCCCTCCATCATAAGGTCAGAAGTGAGGACATTTGCTGATGGTTGAACAATGATTAGCAATATTTATGACTCCTCAGGAAAAGACTATGTACATAAACTGCAAGACCTGGGCTGATGATTGGAAAGTAACATTTTTACCTTCAAGTGCCAGGGAATAACCAGAGAATTTAACTGTCTCCTTTGGGTGTTCAATGGTATTACCATTTCTGAACCTACCACTGTCAACATTCTGGGGTGTTACCACTGACCAGAAACTGAACATGACTAGCCATATAAATATGGTTGCTACAAAATCAGGTCAGTGACTTGGTCAGTCACCTCCTGTCTCCCCAAGGCCTATCCACCTTCTACTAGGTATATGTCAGGGATATGATGAAATCCTCTCCACTTGTCTGGATGAGTGCAGCTCCAACAACACTGAAGAAGCTTGAGAACATCCAGGACAAAACAGTCCACTTAATATCCCATCCATCACCTTCAACATATATTCCCCTCACCACAGATGCACCCGTGGCAGCAAAGTGTACCATTTATAAGATGAATGGCAATAATTCACCAAGACCACTCCAATAGCACCTTCAAAAAATACAACCTGTACCTTCTACAAAGCCACCAAATGCATGAGAACCACCACCTGCAAGTACCCTTCCAAGTCACACACCATCCTGACTAGGCACTATATCACCATTCCCCTACTGTGGCTGGGTCAAAATGTTTGAACTCCCTTCCTTTCAGCACTGTGTTGTTTCTATACCCCAAGGACAGTACCTTCTCCAGGGCAGTTAAAGATGGGCAAGGAATGCTGATCTCATCCTTGTTGCCCATATCTCATGACTGAAATAGGAAAAACTAAGTAAGATTCAAAGAAATTGTGGTAAAAGACTTAAGTATGAAAAAGTAATAGATTGGAAGCAAGAAGTTTTCTTTACAATTATGAGAATAGATCTTGGCAAATAAATAAGAAAATATTGTTGGTAACAGAGAGTAAACAACATATTTAAACTGGTCACTGGACCCAAAATGTTAACTTTGATTTCTCTTCACTGGTGCTGCCAGACCTGCTGAGCTTTTCCAGCAACTTCTGCTTTTGTTTCTGATTTATGGCATCCGCAGTTCTTTCGGATCATATTTAAACTAATGATCAATAGCATTGATGAAACAAGAAGAAACTAGCCAGTAATGAAACACCAGAGATGAATAAAGTAATGTGCTTTCACTGAAGGGAAGTGTTATGATCCCAGCTGGTGTTATTGTTGGACAATCAGATCACAGACTGCAACTTGGCTTGATAGATCATATTTTGACTTGTTATGGTTTTAATGAAGTCTTCTCTTGCTAAAACACAATGGGGCTCATTTTTTAAAAGAATACAACATATTTATTAACAAAAGTAATAAAAATAAAGTAGAACACACCAAAGTATCTACTTAAAACACAAATTCAAAAGCCTTGAAACATACAGTACAAGTTTAATCCCATTAAACATTAAACACTCCTTTATAAATTGAAATTTAAGAAAATGCTTTGTATGCTGATTAAAAGATACTCCTGGTAAAGTATCCAAAAACATAACTTTTCTAGCACTTAAAAGCACTGCTCAGGTTGTACTCACACCATAGCCCCTATTTCTAGCACCTCAGTAGGTTTAAATCACTTGTGACTTTAACTTATAGACTGGAACTGCAAATAGCTTCTTTGTAGATCTCTTTATGCACCTGACCTTAAACGTACTCAGCTTCAAATAAACTCTTCAGGGTTTTTACCTAACACTTCTGATTTGGGACCATCTCTACCTCTTTATTCTAAGGTCATCTATATTCACTATATCCTTCTGTTCTCAGGAGCACTAATCTATATTGCCATCTTCATCTCAGGACTTCACAGTACTACTCAAAAGTCAAAGAAAAAACTAGAATAAACCTCTGTTTCTAAGCTAAGAGTGTTTCCTTTGAACTTAAAAAAACCTCTCCTGACATTTTAAACAGGACTTTACTTATATTATTCAGTCATAAAATTCTATCAATTTACTCAACCATTAATTGTAAAGCTTGACATCAAAAATTGTTTAAAAATAAATCATTTGGCATGAGAAATACTTACAAGTTAATTATTAACTTCACTCAAACAAAAAAAAACTTGTGTCTTTCACCCAGAATTCAAGACATCAAACTTGTAATAACTGATATTAGAAATATAAATGAATAACATACCTTACATCATGTGAGAAAGAATCATAAACTAAGTCGATATACAGCAAATGAAAGAAAATGTCAAATAGGAGTAAGAAGTGATTAAGAAAGTCAGCAAAAATAAAACAAGTAGAAGTGCAAAACAGAACAAAAAAAAATCAAGGAACAAGAAAATAAATATTGGTGTTATATATAAACTTAAATGTAAGGTCAGAAACCAATATGATCAGTTAAGTATGCACAAACTAAACTCACTGAAAATGACAGTACAATGACAGACATATTGAATAGTTACTTGGCCATAAGGCTGCCAGACAATTGCTGGAAACTGTCATTATAACTATATATAAAACGGGAGATTGAATAAACCTGGAGAGGTGTAAACCAAATGATTAATCAAAGATGCAATCAAATCCCTAACAAGGTGTGATCAACATGAATTTCAAAGAAGAAGGTTCATGCTTGAAGAATCTTATTGAACTGCTTGAAAACATAACTGAGAAAGTGGATAAAGATAATAAAGTGGATGTAATTTATTTGTATTTTCAAACATTGGGTTAAAATAGCACATAGCATGCTCATGGCTAACACTGGAGCATGTGAAGCCTGAGGACAGATAGCAAACTAACAACAGTATGAAAATGGGAAATAAGCTTTGGAGGAACTTGTCGAATTAGCAGAAGTTGGTGTTCCTCGCATTGAGATGGTGGGGTTGCATTTACAATTTGGATTAGTAGATCAGAAATATTTCCAAAGTTGCAGACTTCATCAAATTGATGATGTTGAAGGTTATAGTTAATATCAGGAAGTAATGCAACAAAATGTAGAAAGATATTAAAAATCGCGAGTCATAAATGTTTCACTATCAAACTGAGCTGTGCTGAAACTTGGATAGGATGAATAAGGATAATAAGAATTGGGGTAGAGGAGCAAAGATGTCCAAATGTTCAGATTGTTAAAACCAGCTACAAAATTTAAGAATATGAAAACACAAGCACTATGATTTATTGCTGGAAAGATAGAATTGAAAAGCAGAAAAGTGATATTAAACTGGTACAGAAACTTGGTTAGACTACACATGGGAATACTCTGCACAGTTTTACTCTCTGTATTATGAAAAGCTTATGGAGACATTGGTGAAGGTCTTAAAAGGATTTACAGAATTGAAAGGTTATAACTGAGAGAAAAGATTGAATGCACTGGGGCTATTTTTCCTCAATCACTGACAGAGATATTTAAGATTATCAGAGTGTTTGATGTTGTAGATGTGATGTAGAAAATATAAAGAGAAAAATTAAAGAGTAAGTTCAACAAAATAACAAATACAGGATTTGGAAAAAAAAACTCCTTCACCAAAGTCGTGGTAGTATGTGGGAATGAAATAGATTAATTTATGGAGAAGCTGTATGAGTATGTGAGGGAAACAGGAAGGGAAGGTATGCTGATTGACTGAGATAAAGAAGCATGGGAAAAGGCTCATGTAAAGCATAAACACTGACATACCTCAATTGGGTGGAATATCTTAATTCCATGCTGTAGCCTTGCTATAATTCAACATAAAACACAGTTGTACATGATACATTTAGTTTCCACCTACTTTTAACATTTAGATTTGTTCAAAGATGTGAAAAAGTATTTATAAATTTTGCCTCATTACCTCATCACTTTAAATTTCTTATTAGACATTTCATAAACCTTTTGGGTTCGCATTACTTTTTTAGATTATTGTACTGCACATTGCTTTCCTGTGTGTCAATTATGTTACTTACCTGAAATGAAGATTTCAAACAATTGAGGCACTAATGTCTGGAACAAATGTTTTCATGCATGCCTTGAGATCAAGGTAATTGACTTTCAAAAAGCCATTTTGCTGTTACTTCATTGAGATATTTTCAGTGAGTTTTTGTTTTTATTTATTACCATTAAGATCTTTAAAATATTTTCTGTTTCTTTCGACATATTTCTTGACATTGGTATTGGTTACATTAAAAAATAAAAAGATTCTATGAGTTAAGTTTTGGGTGAATTGATTTTTTGAAAAATGAATGTAGTTTATGATTTGTGATGCAAGATGTATAATTTATTTACATTAGTATCATTTGTTTTAGAGTTTGGATTTTGGTCTGTGTGTGAGAGGGTTTCATAATTAACTTGTCAGTTTTTCTGGAGTCACGATTTTTAAATGAGCATGTATAAGACAGCAGCTCCTCTAATGGTACTGGGCATTTGTTTTAGTTATATAAATATTATATCTTTTAATTTGCCTGTATTTTAAATTATAGCCTGAAATTAGAAAGCTGCCACCATTTATGTAAGCTTGGTTTACAATGTTTTTTATTAAACCAGTGGGGGACATTTAGTTGTATATGAACTGGAGCCAGGGAGCGAGTTCTAAATAAAAGATATTCAGCTGGCAACAGATAACTCATGGAGAAATTCTATCTGATTTGCTCTCAGGTAATAACATTTTCTCCTTCAGAAGGGATTTGATAAAAAACAGGTTTTAGTTAAAAATTCCAAACCAGAGGTTTTGTTAGAAACTTGAACGGGTTTTTGAAGCTAAGAAAATTTAACCTCAATTGTGTAATTAAACAAGCAAAAGGCTATCAATCGCCAAAATGCAATTGAAAAAAAAAGACAGTTAAATCAAATATATGGACATGATAGAGAAGTGCTACAAAATTATAATATTGAGATTGATGGGATTTTATTTTATGTGTTCCCAAATCTTTCAAATTATGTGATAGGTAAATAGCTTTTTTTAATTTCTGGTCATTTCTTTTGAATATTCAACTTCTGTTCTATTGTTAAAATCAAATTGGCAGCATCATGTGCTTGTGTTTTAGGGAAAGGCCACACATTAAATAAGTATAATTACATGTTAGGCCAGATTTCAGTCTGGGATCTGACTTGTCTGGTTATAACATCAACTAAGATCATATAGATGCCTTTAAATTAATTATTTTATCATATTGAACGCACTATGTCATTCTATGTCATTAATCTAGATTTGATAAATGTCATGAGAATTTGTATATGTTATTTTTGTTTTATTATCTATACTTTGCAGCATTTCAATCAATTTTACAACATCATGTCAAATATCTCAGTGATACTTCTATTAAATTTGACCAGGACCTGGTCTTTCAATGGAAGTTCAATATCCCAAATACTAGAGGGGTAAAAACTGACAGAAACTAGGGTCATTTTCCTGGAGATCTGATGAGTCATAAAAATTGGATTGGCACTAGGAAATGATTAACGAGTGAGTTAAGGAGCACAGGATCATATCCAAAGTTGATATCTGCTTTAAATGATGACTTGCTTTGATGTGAATCTTGCATTTATTTGGAAAACTTGCTGCACAAGCATTTTTTTTCAAACAGTTAAACCTAAAGGTTAGAATTTTCTCCAATCAATAACATTAAAGCGAATGTAATGCCTGTGATAGTATCTGTTTTTCAACAATAATTCTGAGTTGGCAGATTTAGAAAAAGTTTGTATTTCCTTACTCTGAAAGAACGATGTGCCTCATCAATCTAATGCTAACTCAGAGTGCGATAAACAACTGACCAATATATCACCAAAATCCACTTGTGAATTTTATACAAATAGTCACTGCACCCAGAAATTGGATGTTTAAATTAGCAGACAATAACCAATGTGTTTTAGATTCTGTAAGCAACTGAATTGAACATTTAAATAATTGATTAATTAAACATCAAGTCTGAGAAATAGTAAATGGATTATTTTGCAGATAAATGTGTAAGTCGAGGCTATTTCTTTCTTTCAGCATTGTTTCCAGTGTGAGGGGAAACTTGGTTGACTTTATATAAAGTATACCAGATAATGTAGCAATGAATCAAATACTCTAACAGTTTAGGAATGTGCTTAGTATTTTACAACCTAAATTTGTAAACATTCTAAGGTCAGGAAATTAATCACTCACCCTTCGATATCTACCATTGTACAAGGATGGCAAACACTGTGAAATAGATCTCATCAGTGCCCACATTAACACGTCACATCACTCCCGGAACAAGGGTATTAATGTGGCAAAACTGTAAGTGAAGTGGTCATTCCTTTGTAATAAGCAAAGATGAGAATACTTTAGATTTACTAGTAAACTTGCATGGGCAAAGTTAATTTTCTTGTTGTTATGACCTTTTGTGTTTTTGTTGCAGAAGGATGTTGACTGTCAACACATTAAGGGCAGGTCAGTGAGTGCTGCAGGGTTCAGTAAATGGCCCACACCAAAATTTTGACTTAGTCTAAAAGTTTCTAAAGAAATCTAAAGGTGATAGAGTTTTTAAAAAAGGCAATTTATTTAAAAGTTTCTAAAGAAGTCTAAAGGTGATCCAGAGTTTTTTAAAAAAGCAATTATATTGTTTATTAGGTGATGTAATATTGTGCTTTATTTAGTATTTTGCAACAAAGATTTTCTTATGTACTTACTATCATCCAATAAACTGTTGACTTTTTCAAAGTGGACCCTGAAATTGAATAATCTGGGCACCATAGTCATTTAATTCTAAACTGTTGAATGACTTCACATTTGAGCAGGGGCCCCAAACCATATGAGCGCCATGGTGGCACAGTGGTTAGTACTATTGCCTCATAGCACCAGAGACCCAGGTTCAATTCCCCCCTCAGGCGACTGACTGTGTGGAGCTTGCACATTCTCCCCGTGTCTGTGTGGGTTTTCTCTGGTTTCCTCCCACAGTCCAAAAATGTGCAGGTTAGGTGAATTGGCCATGCTAAATTGCCTGTAGCGGTAGGTGAAGGGGTGAAATGTAGGGGAATGTGTCTGGGTGAGTTGCGCTTCGTCGGGTCGGTGTGGGCTTGTTGGGCCGAAGGGCCTGTTTCCACACTAAATAATCTAATCTAATCTAATCTTAAAAAAAAAGATTTAGACTGATTAAAGATGAGCTACAGGACTTAAAGCCAGCTTCTTTTTAAAGGAGAATTATAGCTAGAAAAATGATGATTCTGACCTGGGAAAGGATCAACAATAACACTAACTGGGAGAGCACAGACTACAAGCTCTACCTACGCTACCTGAGAAAGCTTAGTATAGTGGGGTAAGGAGGAAGAGAGACGTCCTTTATACACAATGGGCATCAAGTCATCCAGGCAAACCTATGAAAGGTATGGGCACCCAATTAACCATTATGCCAAGAGTCAAAGGCCTGAATGCAATGACCCAGTCAGAGAATGTATCTTCAAATGTCATTTCTCACTTCTGCATCAGTAATCTCACACCATACAGCATATTGCATCATCTACCAACAATCTCAATCATTCAGGACTCATGTATTACATTCATGTTTTCACTTCACTCTCAGCGATGTAACATTGCTCCAAGCTTGTGTCTATGTCTTACATGTTGCATACACTATCAGCTATTCAACCATGACAACCCCATTACTTTCACAGATTACACCAAACTCACTGATATGCTAGCCTCTTTCCTGCTAAACAAGGTTAGGGATGACCACAGGCATCAGGAGTGAACTAATAGGAGACAGATGTAGCTGCACTTCTTTACCCCCATTGAAAAGGTTGTGCTGCCCATCAATGGACCAACTGTTGCTGAGGCTGTGGCCAGTGCCTAAAATCAGTCAAGGTGATGGTATCCTCATACCTAATCTTCCTTCATATCCCACCCTTTTCATCACACACACTCTACTGACTTAGATGCTGCAAATTGTGAAATCACCCCCACATACTTGCTTCTCCTATCTCAATATAACCTTTCTCCTTTCAGATACCCAAGGGATGCAGCATGTCCAGGAAATGGAAGAACAACAAAAACAAAGAGGTAATGATGACAAAGAAATGCCATTGCTCAATCTCACACTCACAGCCAACACATACATGTTTACCACCTGGGACTTGCAGTATAGCTTAGAGGCAGGATATGGATGATATTATAACTTATCTAAATAGAACGTAACATAAACTCCTGCGCCTTGTCATTAACACCGTACATCTCCAACTCTCTCCATTCCCTGGTTTCCATCCCTCTGCATGGCAACTATTGAGCTGATACTCGACTGTTCTTAAAGTTATGTCAAGAGTGTGGCGCTGGAAAAACACAGCAGGTCAGGCAGCATCTGGGGAGCAGGAAAATCAACGTTTCAGGCAAGAGCCCTTCATCAGGAATGGGGCTGTGAGCTGAGGGGGTGGAGAGATAAATGGGAGGGGGCTGGGTCTGGGGGAAGGTAGCTGAGAGTGGAATAGGTGGATGGAGGTGGGGGTGACGGTGATTGGTCAGACAGGAGGGTGGAGTGGATAGGTGGGAAGGAAGATGGACTGACAGGACAGGACATGAGGGTGGTGCTGAGTTGAAAGGTTGGAACTGGATAGGGTGGGGGGGGGAAGGGGAATTATTCATTGATCCGAGAGCAGAAGGAGATGAAGGTAAGGCTTTTGCTGAGGACTGATTGTTCGTCCTCAATGAGGGGGATGTCTGGAGGGATGGTGAAAACTCAGCAGGGCTGGGAGCTAAGACCTGGTGTAGGGCTGGAGAAATTAGATTAGATTACTTACAGTGCGGAAACAGGCCCTTCGGCCCAACAAGTCCACACTGACCCGCCGAAGCGCAACCCACCCATTCCCCTACGTTTAACCCTTTTACCTAACACTACAGGCAATTTAGCATGGCCAATTCGCCTGACTTGCACATCTTTGGACTGTGGGAGGAAACGGGAGCACCCGGAGGAAACCCACGCAGACACTGGGAGAATGTGCAAACTCCACACGCCTGAGTCAGGAATTGAACCCGAGTCTCTGGCGCTGTGAGGCAGCAGTGCTAACCACCGGAGCTGGGAATGGGGGTGGAGACTGTCACTGGAGTGGGTGTAATAGTAGAGGGACCAGGGGTGATGTCATCTACTTAAATTCATTATCCCTTTTGACCCAAATTTGGAGCTTCTGACAACACTTCTCTATCAATACTAAGGTCACATACTTCCACTTCCTCAACATTGCCCAAGCTGACCCCTATCCAGCTTAGCTGTCACTGAAATCCTCAGCTATGCTGGACTATGCCGATCAGGCTCAATTTTTACTGCTGCACAACCTTGAATTTAACCAAAACTCTGCTACCTGACTTCTAAAACACCTACAGTTCCATCCAACCAACCTGTGCTCAGCGACATATGTTAGCTCATTGTTAATCAATGCATCAATTTTACACAACTCACTTTTGTTCTCACATTGTTCCAAGATCTTGTTCCTCCCTCTCTCTGTAAACACCTCCAGCCCTATAACCCTCCAAAATATTTATACTTCTCTATTTCTGGCCAATTGTGTATTTCTGATTTTAATTGTTCTATTATTGGCAGCCACACCTTCAACCAGTGAAGAATTAAGTTCAGGAATTTCCTCAACACAAACCATTTGCCTCCAACTCTCTTTTTTAAGATACTTTTTAAAAACTATCTCTTTGACAAAGCTTATGTTCATCTGCCCTACTGTCTCTCTACATAATTTGGTGTGAGATGTTGTTTGAACATGCATTTGGGAAGCAACCTGGCACATATTGCAACATTAAAATACTATATAAATGCAATTTGTTTCTGGTTCCATTTCTGTTCCAGGTGTGTGGACTTCCAGTTGAGAGGTCTTAGTTGCCTGTTTAAGTTTTTGAGGCACATGCTGAAAATCTCATACCACCATTAAGAGAAATGCAAATAGTCCTATTGATTCTTTTTAGTACCTTGTCTGATATTCCTTCTTCCAATTAATGCATCAAAATCTTCCTAATCTGAAATGCTGTGGACCAAAGTATCCCTGAATTTAGAAATTTTCTGGTTTATCAAATAATATTAGAAGAATTAACTACAATTTTAATTCTTATCCAATTAGCTAATGCTTCTTCCTCTATTTTGTCTGTTCCTTTCCTGCAGTCTTCCCAATGAACAATCAAAGGTTGTGACTCTTACCTTCAGCAGTCATTATTCCATTCCCTCCTTGAAGCTGTGCCTCAAATATAAAATAATATACAGTAGTTGCAGGGCTATTAGAATAGCCGTAAAAGTCATCACATTCACTCCTTGATGACTTGTTGCAGCACTACAAGTGATAAGTCTGTCAGTTGTATGGACTCGTCAAAAGAAACTCTGGATAACTGGTGTTTCAAGATTTCAGATTCCTAGACTGGGAGCTTACAATATACCTCCAAAAGATGGTTGATTTGGGCAAACATCTCATTGTTACTCAGAAGACATTACTGTCATAGAATAACCAGCGTGGGTGCCTACTTACAACATTCCAAAGTAATTCCTTGTTGTGAAGTATTTTGGATCCTTCTGACAAGATCAAATGGTTGATAAATATAACTATTATAAGGTCTATAAAAGAATCTGTTCATGTGCAGTCAAAAAAAATGTCTGGATTGCAGCTGATCTGGATTAAACAGATAAAGTTGTACAGTTTAATTGCTTTCTGTGGTCACATTCCAATTTCACAGTTAATGCTGCTTTGTGTTTGTGTATTCGTGTCTCATGACACTAAATTAAAATGGGTCAAGAGTGTGGTGCTGGAAAAGCACAGCAGGTCAGGCAGCATCCTAGGAGCAGGAGAATCAACATTTCGGGCAAGAGCCCTTCATCAAGAATGGGGGTGGGGTTTTGCCCAAAATGTCGATTCTCCAGCTCCTCGGATGCTGCCCGATCTGCTGCGCTTTTCCAGCAGCACATTCTCGACGCTAATATCCAGCATCTGCAGTCCTCGCTTTTGACTACTAAATTAAAATGGTTAAATCAACAATCTTCCTGTTTTCTAATCTTTATATCCTAGTGCAGCCAATATTATTTTCCACTTACTGTGAAATTCACTTTGTGTTCTTCCACTTTGTACCTCTCAATTATTTATTTATGTATATCACTCTAGATGATTGATGGAAAAAGTAGTGTTCTGAACATACTGCCATAATAATTTTGTTCCTCACCATTCATGTATTTAAAGCCTGAACAGCAAAAAGTACACAGCTCTCTATAGATTTACTATCAATGATGCTATGACCGTCACCAAAATGTCTCTGACATTTGTCTCCCGAAAGTTACCCCAGGAAACTCTAGCAATACCTACTTCATCAGATAATAAAACATTAATAAATCATATTTATGCCCAGGATTTTAATTTCCAATGGCTGGCAGTTGAGAACTGTTTTATATTGTACTCCATTGTCTGTGTCACTTACTCTGCAATCGCTCCTTGATCAGTAATGTCATTTCCTACACCAGTTGAAAGACAAGCAAGTCAAAGTTTAATCAGCTCTATTTCTATAACTGGAAACAGCAAATGAGGCTGGTATTTAAAATGCATCAATATATCTAACAGACTTTAATTATAGATGTTATTTTCCAACTCGGTAAAACATTAATTATACAATAAGTGTTTTTAATTTTATCCCAGCTATCAGTTGGACTTTGTTGACTGCCTTAAAGAAAATTCCAGCATTTTCCTGAAATTAGCTACAATTTTTTTTTGTTGTTACATCCCTCAATATTTCGGTTATTTGGAGATTTGGTCCATACTTGAATCTTCACCTAAATCACTTGAAAAGCATTGAAGAGAGGATGGCCTATAATCATGTATTCAATCTAAAAATTAAACAAGGGTGGGATTTTACACTCAGCACTGAGGCAACTGTAATCACTGCTAACACGAAAGAATCCTCTCACAAGCTTTAGCAATTTCTTTGAGGTAAACGTCCCCTTTTCCATCAGCAGTTTAAATTTGGCATAAATTCAAGGCGACGTCTTGACCTTTAGCTGCAATTACGTCAGCAAATAAATAGGCAGCCAGTCACATAGAAAGCAAGGAAGATATTAACCTCCTTCACAAAGAAGTTAAAGGCATTTAACTGAAAAGTGAAACATATTTTATTACAAAACCTGGGCCATAGGGATTCATTAAGGTAGAAATAGGCAAGTATATTTCAACTGGCATAGCTCAGAAGAAGGGAACACAATCTGAAAACTAGGGGTGAACAAGTTAGGACTGACCTCAATAGGCAGTGTAAGCTGGGATATCATTTGCCTCATGCTCCATCTCTAAAAAGGAATGGATGCTAAAGCAATAGAAATCTTCAGGACTGAAGTCAATAGATTTTTCTAGGTAAGGAGCTCAAGCAATGTAGTTCAGGTATAAATGAGCCAAAACCTAATATATTGGCCAGAGAGCAGTTATAGTCAACTTATGTTCCTTTTGTTCACTGTTAGTGAATGCAGAAAGTAAAGATATCTCCATAATGTGCACTTCAGCCTCAAACTTAGAGTAGAACATTTTGACATTGGACAGTTTTCTTTAGCACAGAGCTAATTATTACCAAACTCAAGACAAAAGAGTAGCAACACAGAGAATGATCATTGAGGTGATGTCAATATAAATTTCAAGCCTCAATTTCTATTTGATGATGGCCAACTTCACCATTGTTTCATTAGTTCCACATGTGAAGTAGCTTGTGGTCGCAGTGTGTGATCTCTATAGGAAGGTAAGATTGGCAGAAGCATCGTTACCCAGCAGAAAATCACATTGCCCGAGATTGCACTGCTAAATATTAAGACGATTAAAAATACCTTTGGGAAGATTCTTCCTCCTGCCCACTTGAAGGACATGAGTTTACACTGAGGGGAACTATTACACTGAAGAAAGTTTTTTTTAAATTAGAAATGCTGCTTATATAAATACCTCCAACTTAAATAACTGCAATTCCTTTTCAGAGTAATATTTCAGTGTCTGTTCATCATTATCTCCACACATGTTAAACAGGTTGTTCCAAAGCAAAGGAGACCATTAATAGAATATCCCAATAGCGGCAAGATTGTTGGCAGCAGGACAAGAAATGAGCAACACTTCTGCTTGGGAGTGGGAAGGCAAGCTACATGGGACCCTATAGTGGCCAGTCAATTATCTATGCATGGGTGACAAGTGAGTGAATTATGCAAAAGGGCAGGCAGGACATCAACACCCCTGCAGTCACCTCGCAGGGTCAAAGTCTTTCATGCAATATTTAATCAGCAGTAAACATTCATTTCATGCAAATCAGGAGCATCAGTCTGGCTGTCGTCCTGGAGGTGTTGACACTTAGTCGCTCCTGTTTAAAATCTAATGGTGCTCCCAGTATCATCATGTCTCAGAGCTGACAAAGAGTGACCCACAGTTCAGCAACACCTCAGTCCAAGCTCTTCTTCAGGATTGGCAGGATGTGCTGTTCTCCAGGTTAAAAGGACAAAATTGGTTAAATGATTAATAAATCTTAGAATAGTCTTTGGAGCAAGCAGTGTAGCTTAGGAAAGACAGTTGAATTTGAGGATGTGGGCATCTAGGAGGTAGGACAAAATGGCTGAAGGATCTGCACAAAATGGCTTCTGCTTGGCTAACTTGGCCTGTACTGAGTCAGGCAGATATTTGTGACTCAGTACAAACAAGAAACCGCAGAATAATGTAGGTCCGATAGAATATTGTAAATGCAGAAGTAACGGTTTAACCCTAACCACAAGGCAGGACAAATATAATTCTAAAACAGGTTGTTTACAAGAAATCATGATAGGCTAAGGCAAAAGTGCACACGGACCTCGCCGGATGTGATTGATTGTTACCATGTGATCATGCTCCATGTCTGACTCTGAACAATGTACATAAGCGCTATGCAAACTCTGTAAGTTGTCCGACTCTTTTGCTGGTCTAGGAGTACTTATACTTCTGGGCCGATTAGGGTCTACCGGCCAGGCCTTATCAAAGAATAAATATTGCTGTGTGATTGACAAAGAGTCGTTTATAGGTGTATTTATTGACCGATCCCACAAACCCTAAGATCTGGACAGCAGTCCAATCATCAAATTAATCCAGAATATTAAGTTTGCTTGGAGTCAGGCACTTTAGCAGAACAGATGGAGGAAAAAGGGTTAAACAAATGTCTTCTTTCCCGTGACAAGGCCAGATGTGCTATCCTAAGACATTAAGGCATTGTAATGGAGAAATAAATATATACAATGTTGCAATGAGAAAGATTAAATGTCCTTTCAAAACAAAATCAGAGGCAGTGTACATGGGCCATCTGTTTACCTTCTATCATTGCTGTGCATGTGCCCTGGTGTTCATTTACTATTCAAACATCATCAATGGAACTTGACCACAATTGGATGAATTGAATCACGTGTTATTGGTAATTGGTACACTTGGATATTGTAGCACCCATGGACAGGTAGTTAAAAATTAATGTTCTGCAACAGCTTGGGGTGGATCCATTTTTTCCCTGGGAAGAGTGCATCTCCCTCGCGTATATATAAATAGACACTGGTAAAACCTCTAAATGTCTCAGTCTGTTTTTCAATGAGTCAAGGTGATTTTAAGAGAAAACCTCCCTCAACACGAAGGAAGGCAGTGAGGGGCCTTCCTGTCAGATCGATCTGATCTGATTGGAGCTCACTGGGAAGGTTTGCCACGATGGAGACTATTCCAGCATCTGGGTGCTGTACAAGAAGAAGATGAACAATATACTACATTCCACCAGTGTAAGTGGCACCCCATAGTCACTGAAAAGTGGCAGTGGTACGGACATCAAGCAACAAAGTGCACAAGTCCCGAGAGATGTTGGAGGTCTCAAGAGCTGTCTCATTCTTCCGGGCTCATAAAATGGCATCCACCCCAGTGAGGTGATTCAATTATTTGACCTGTTTGCAAGTAAGACCCACTCATCATTAGAATGGGCATAGTAAAGCAGGTGGAGGTTCAAAGTTTGTGAGAAGATTTGTAGCTCGGGTGCTCATTGTTGTGGTTCTGTTCGCCGAGCCGGGAATTTGTGTTGCAGACGTTTCGTCCCCTGTTTAGGTGACATCCTCAGTGCTTGGGAGCCTCCTGTGAAGCACTTCTGTGATCTTTCCTCTGGCATTTGTAGTGGTTTGAATCTGCCGCTTCCAGTTGTCAGTTCCAGCTGTCTGTTGCAGTGGCCGGTATATTGGTTCCAGGTCGATGTGCTTATTGATTGAATCTGTGGATGAGTGCCATGCCTCTAGGAATTCCCTGGCTGTTCTCTGTTTGATTTGTCCGATAATAGTAGTGTTGTCCCAGTCGAATTCATGTTGCTTGTCATCTGCGTGTGTGGCTACTATGGATAGCTGGTCGTGTCGTTTCGTGGCTAGTTGGTGTTCATGGATGCGGATCGTTAGCTGTCTTCCTGTTTGTCCTATGTAGTGTTTTATGCAGTCCTTGCATGGGATTTTGTACACTACATTGGTTTTGCTCATGCTGGGTATCGGGTACTTTGTTCTGGTGAGTTGTTGTCTGAGAGTGGCTGTTGGTTTGTGTGCTGTTATGAGTCCTAGTGGTCGCAGTAGTCTGGCTGTCAGTTCGGAAATGCTCTTGATGTATGGTAGTGTGGCTAGTCCTTTGGGTTGAGGCATGTCCTCGTTCCGTTGTCTTTCCCTTAGACATCTGTTGATGAAATTGTGCGGGTATCCGTTTTTGGCAAAAACATTGTATAGGTGTTCTTCTTCCTCTTTTTGCAGTTCTGGTGTGCTGCAGTGTGTTGTGGCCCTTTTGAATAGTGTCTTGATGCAACTTCTTTTGTGTGTGTTGGGGTGGTTGCTTTCGTAGTTCAACTACAAAACTATGAACTACGTGATAAAATGGGCCAATGGGCTGAGAAGTGGCAGATGAAGTTTAATTCAGATAAATGTGAGGTGCTGCATGTTGGGAAAGCAAACCTTAGCAGGATGTATACACTTAATAGTAAGGTCCTGGGGAGTGTTGCTGAACAAAGAGACCTTGGAGTGCAAGTTCATAGTTCCTTGAAAGTGGAGCCGCAGGTAGATAGAATAGTGAAGAAGGCGTTTGGTATGCTTTCCTTTATGAGTCAGAGTATAGGAATTGGGAGATCACCTTGCAGCTGTACAAGACTTTGATTAGGCCACTGTTGGAATATTGCATGCAAATCTGGTCTCCTTCCTATCGGAAGGATGTTGTGAAACTTGAAAGCATTCAGAAAAGTTTTACAAGGATGTTGCCAGGGTTGGAGGATTTGAGCTATAGGGAGAGGTTGAATAGGCTGGAGCTGTTTTCCCTGGAGCGTGGAAGGCTGGGGGGTGACCTTATAGAGGTTTATAAAATCATGAGGGGCATGGATAGGATAAATAGACAATGTCTTTTCCCTGGGGTGGGGGAGTCCAGAACTAGAGGGCATAGGTTTAGGGTGAGAGGGGAAAGATACAAAAGAGACCTAAGGGACAACATTTTCATGTGTATGGAATGAGCTGCCAGAGGAAGCGGTGGAGGCTATTATGATTACAACATTTAAAAGGCATCTGGATGGATATATGAATAGGAAGGGTTTGGAGGATATGGTCTGGGTGCTGGCAGGTGACACTAGATTGGGTTGGGATATCTGGTCGGCATGGACAAGTTGGACCGAAGGATCTGTTTCCGTGTTGTACATCTCTATGACCCTATGACTCATGTAGGCTTTCTCGCAGTGAAGCCTAGTGTATTTTTTCCCTCATATTTTACCAAACCTGCCTCAATAAGTAACTACCCCTCCTGATTCCAGCCCAACTTCAGCCTCATCAGATCTGGAATATCTCACCATTGTCAAGATATCTTGGAATGAACTGGCATTCTAGAACTGGAACTGTCTTTAAAAGGCTGTAATTGCACCTGGACAAACACCATCCCTCTGGAACCTCATTGCATGGTTGCTGGAAATGGCAGATGAGGGGAATTTGGCACACTATTGTGGGTGAGGACCTGAAAGTCTTGGTGGATAGGATCGTGCCAATGTGAGATGTCATCTTCCCAAGGACCAGCAGGGAGACCATGAAATCAGAGCTGGATCAGTGCTGTTTCAGCCATCTGGAAAAATGCCCAGCACTGCAGGGAGAAAGTCAACGACCTTCTCTACTCTCTCTCTGCTATTGCACCCACCTCCCACTAAGGGTCATGCTCTACCACGCTTTCTATTGCCTCCAACATCTTCCCTCACTCGCTGACAGTCATCCCAGTCCTCAACCACACGAATCCTGCATGTCCTCTGCACTGCCCACTCATTCATTTGGAGCACCTCCCCACTTGCAGGGAAAGTAAAAGCTGTGCCATCCACTTTCATCACCCTACTATCTCCTTCTCTCTCATTCCGGCAGGAAAACATACCCAATCGGGCAACAAGAGCCATGATGAACTACCTTCATTCAGTTCTTCACCCTTTATGTGGAGAGCTTCATGGCTCTGACCGCCTTGAGTGGCTGACTGTGTCCAAAATCCTTGACTAGTATTAGAGGTAGCTCTTGACTTGCTGCACTGGGACCCCCGACTGAAAGCCAGCTCCTTTGACTTGACTGGGGTCTGCTGTCTACCGTGGCTTTCTGGCTTTGTGTCTCTGCCAAACTGCAAGGCACAACAACAGTTCTCAGATTTTCTTTTCTCTGGCTGAGAGGCTGGACCTGAAAAGGCTAGGTCAGGCAGAGATGCTCTCAACATCCAGGTAGGCTTGTAGCAAGGAAGCGAGGAGACCAGAGACTTAGCCTGGTCCAATCCATGAGCAGGACATGCATCCCTGAGCACAAACTATCCTTGCAATAGCACTATGATGACACCCAGAGATGCAGCAACGAAGTTTAGAAGTACCCTGTGAGTCGACTGGAGATGTACCAAGGAGGATTCTTACAGCCTAGCACGTCTGAGGAGATGTGGATACCTATGGAGCATGCCCTGACATTTTGGTGCCCAGAGTCCAACATGGAAGTCCTTCAGAGCAAGCAGCAAGCTTAAGTCACCCGGTACCCACTTTGATTTCCATGTCAACAATTACCTGTGTCTAGTTTGGCGAGTGTTAGGATGGAAAGCTGCATATAAATTAAGGAAGATCATCATTAATAAGGTTGATAACAAGAAATAAACCCCCTTAATAGGCAACTTGTCACTCCTGAGTGAGAATCTCACCTCAATGCCGGTAACTTAGTCAAAAGAGGTAGCCATTTGCTCCCAATGTTGAGATCAGCCTCACTGACTTCCCGTATAATGCTGCCACAATTCCCACCATTTGTTCTTCAGGCCTGCATAAGATTCCACCTGATGTTTCTGCATCTACAATGTCTTGCCCTTTAAGAATTTCCTACTATTCAGAGAGTTGGCCTTTCATTCTTCCTGAGAATATAAGCCCTTTCACCTGATTCTCTCTTCTTGGACAGTTCCACCATCCCAAGAATCAATCAGATGAACCTTTGCTGTAAATCACCAATGGCAAATATGTCCTTCCTGAGACAAAGGAACCAGAACTGCATACAGTACTCCAAATGGGGTCTCACCAAGGTATGTAGAGTACAGATGAAGTAAGATTTCTCCTTGTATTCAAAACTTCCTGTGATGAAGGACAAAAAAAATTGGCTTTTTATTCACTTGTTGCATCTGCATGTTAGCTTTCAGCGGCATATTTACAAGATCACCCAGCTTCTTTTGGAGACCAACATTTCTCAATCTCTCACCACTTAAGAAATAGTCTCACCTTCATTCTTCTTACCAAGATGGATAACCTCACACTTATTCAAATTATATTTTATTTAGAATTAGAATCCCTACAGTGTAGAAACAGGCCCTTCAGCCCAAGTCCGCCTACCCTCCAAAGAGTATCACACCCAGATCCATTCCCCTGAATAATGCACCTAACCTGCACATCCCTGAACATTATGGGCAATTTAACATGGCTAATTCACCCAACCTGCATATCTTTGGACTGTGGGAGATAACTGGAGCACCCAGAAGAAACCCACGCCGACCATGCGGAGAATGTGCAAACTCCACACAGACAGTTGTCTGAGGCTGGAATCGAACCCAGTCCCTGGCCGTATGAGGCAACATTGCTAACCACTGAGCCACCATGCCACCCATAGTGCCACGTTTGCTATGCTCTTGCCCATTCACCCAGCATGTGCAAATTCCCTGAAAGCCTCTTTGTACTTCAAAACACTCATTCCATCGAGTTGTACATTAGTGCTACGAAACAGAATTAATTGTGATGTATAATAGTATTATGCACCTTTGTCTAAATAAAGATTTATGTCATCCACAAACTTGGAAATATTGTATTTGATCCCCACATCCAAATCATTGACATAGATTGCATGTACTGGATTAGTGGTGCTGGAAGAGCACAGCAGTTCAGGCAGCATCCAACGAGCAGCTGCTCGTTGGATGCTGCCTGAACTGCTGTGCTCTTCCAGCACCACTAATCCAGTATTTGGTTTTCAGCATCTGCAGTCATTGTTTCTACCTCATAGATTGCATGTAGCCCATGCTCAAGCACTGATTTCTGTGGAACCCCATTTCATGACGCTGAGTGTGCTGGAAAACAACCTCCATTATTCCACAAGTCAACACCAGTGTGTAAAATGACCAAATTAATCTCTGGGTGGATCTTTTCTGATTGTAACCACAATAAAAGAATAAGACCATAAAAAAATCTCATGCCAGCTTTCATCACTAACAAGAAAACCAGAAATGTTACCATCACATTCTGTAACATATGGGAAAAACAGATTATTAATTACCATTGCAAACTTGTGCAATACCCCTGTTTTTTTTTATTCATTCATGGTATGATGGCATTCCTGGCCAGGCCAGCATTTATTTCCCATCCCAAAGGGCAGTTAAGAGTCAACTACATTGCTGTGGGTCTGGAGTCACATGTAGGCCACACCAGGTAAGGATATTAATGAAGCAGGTGGGTATTTTCCTGACAGTTGACAATGAATTCATGGTCATCATTAGACTCTTAAATCCAGCTTTTTATTGAATTCAAATCTACCATCTGCCATCTGTCATGATGGGATTCCAGCCCAGATACCCGGAATATTACCTGGATTAACAGTCCGATGATCATACCACTCAGCCCATCACCTCCCCATTTAAATCCAAACACACCGATCCAGGCACACGCAGGATAGACAAGGTCAAACCAGACACACAGGAATATGGGGGATGATAGTATATCAGCAAAAAAGCGCAAAGTTTATTGACCAAAGCACAAGTTAAAAGTGGTTGGAATCAGAAGACTTTCTCACAATTCCTTTATTGGTTTAAGGCCATGATACCATGTTTGTGTTGACTGGGTGATCCTCAAATCGATAGCCAATCAGTTGGACCTAGGTCTTGGCTTGAGTTAGAAGGTTTCTTTATTTTTGCTAAGTCTTTGAGTGTTGTTACTTTTCCCACTCAGACTGAAAGAGAGACAGAGATTATTTTTGCTGGCAGACTTGATGGTTTGAGTCACCAGACGCTATGGTTCTCTCAGTTCTGTGACAAACCATTACTTGAAACCAATCCAAAATGCTGGTGCTCAGTAGTTACTTGCTATTCTCTGAAGATATCTGGTGTTTGTACAAAAGTATCAATTCAATTTGATCAAAAGAACACCACATGCACCACTATCCTTTCCAGCTGTGAAATAAACAGCTAATGATCTAAACTTCAATTTTCCAGTTTATATTTCCAAACAAAATATAGGTAGGCCTCACACCCATTAATCACACACTGTGTCAACCTAAGACTGACCTATTTATACTGGCTGAAAAAAAAAACGAAAGTACTGCTGATGCTGAGAAGTTGCTGCAGAAGCTCAGCAGGTCTGGTAGCATCTGTAAAGAGAAATCAGTTAACTGTTTGGATCCAATCATTCTTTCTTTGGACCTTCTAGAGTTTTTCCAGAAATATCTGCATTTATACTGACTGCATGTTTACATTCCATTAACCAATCATAAATTCCATAGAATCTCTTAGGTGCAGAAGAAGGCCATTCAGCCCATCGAGTCACATGAACCTTCTGAACAATGTGCCACCCAGACCCTCCCTATTCCTGTAACCCTGCATTTCCCATGTCTAATTCACCAACCTGCACATCACTGGATAATATATATAAATTAGCATGGCCAATCCACCTAACTGGCACATCTTTGGACTGTGGGAGGAAACCCACATAGGCACAGGGAGATTGTGCAAATCTCCACACAGAGGGTCCAAGGGTGGAATCAAGTCCCTGGTGATGTGAGGAAGCAGTGCTAACCACTAAGCCACCATTCCACCCAGGCCTGTCTACTACTCCCTAGTCAATGCACTCTAATTGTGTTTACTAACTTTTTTAGGATATTTACAAAATCTATCTAAAATTTCATTGCCCAGTATATCCTCCACTCAACCACTACCACAAGCAGCAGGTCAGGCAGGGGAGAGTGTATCTGTACCTGTGTGGGAGGTGCATTGCATACTGGAGTCTCAGACCATAAAAGGACGCCCACCAATCATCTCACACTACAGAGTACAGCAGTCAACAGACTATCTACACATTGCCAGTGGCTGTTAGGACTGCATAGAGGTATAGTAATTTAAAAAAGTAATAATGAGAGCTTTAAAATAAAACAGATGTTTCATTGCATACATGAATCTTGTTTCTTTATACATCTATTTCACTTTATTTTTAAAATGTTGCATTTTGATTATGTTTCTAGTTGCTGCAATGTTTGTGCATATATAATGATGTTGTATTTTACTCTTGATCTGTTTCAGATGGCATGGGCCAATGGATTCATCATTCATCATGTCACTTCTTCAGTGCGTGGTATCTCTGAGTACCATGACATGTGTAAGATTAATGTTTGGTCATCATTTGTAAAGTTGTAGGTTTGGGATGCCTCTGCCAACCAAGCAGATGGTGTTTACCCAATTCTCATCCCTCTGAGGCTAATGTCTGAATAGTACAGCAGCTGAGTCATTGTATGCTTTGCTTCTGCCCGGATGGCACAATGCAGCCACCAAAACCAAGAAGTCTTGAGCAATGATATGAAAATGTCTCACTCAAGAGAGAACTCCAAGATCCCAGCCAGCAGAGGCTGGTAAACTAGAGTGGCAAACCTCACTTGGCATGGAGTCTGATGCTGATGAGATCGTCATGGGCCTGTCTGCTACATCATTCCATGATCCTGGCATCTTCCACACATCCACCCCCTCATCAGCAGCATCACCCTCAACCTCACCCTCATCTGGTTTCTCCATCTCCCTCTCTGTAAATCTTTCAGTCCAACACGCATGCCTTGCCCTTACCTAAATTCCACATCCCCCCTTTTTGAGCCAGAGCCACCCATCAGGGAAGCTCAGGATTCTCTTCCACACATTACATCATCACCCTGTTCCGTAAAACTCAACCTCTCTCTATCAGGCTTGCACTTCCCATAGATACACTTAAACTTCAGGACTTCTTGGTTTTGGTGGCTGCATTGTGCCATCTGGGCAGAAGCAAAGCATACAATGACTCAGCTGCTGTACTAATCAGACATTAGCCTCAGAGGGATGAGAATTGGGTAAACACCATCTGCTTGGTTGGCAGAGGCATCCCAAACCTACAACTTTGTTTGCCCCATAACCATTTTTAGATTTACAGCCTTCTAGCATTGAATTTCCTTATATGATCCAGTATCCACCCTCTCTCTCCCCGACCAAAGCTCAAAAGGTTTCCACCTCCTTCCCTTGGTCAACAAGAGCTGTGGTTTAGTTCACCTTTTCCTCTTTCTCCTGACCTTGCTTAGGTACCAGTTGTCTGAGACCCTTACATTGGGCAGCAATGCTATTGAGTTTAGACAATGATTCTAAAGATTTATTCATGACCATGCTTCCTTGCATTTAATGCATGTGTATCAGGATGTTCCTTTAGTCAGCCAATTTGGCACCAGTATCTGTGTTTTGAGGACCAATTTTAAAAGTAGCATATGTCCCTTTTCAAACAGTCTCCACCACTACCTTCTGCCCTCTCCCATCATCCATTAACATTTCCCCGCTGGCTTACACAGTTTGACAATCCACTCCCCTCTGTTACCCTTGAGCCTATAGTCGTCACCCTCCACTTGCTTTTGCTCAGTGCAGCAATACCATTGTCGTCCCCTCATCCTGACCCTGACCCTTCATGTTATCAGTGCCACTTGCACTATGCAATTCTACACCAATTCCACTCCCCCCCCCCACCCCACAATCCCAGAATGGTCATCCCCTTGGACCTTTCAGTCTACTACGTCTCACTTCCCCTTCATTCTGATGACTTTATCCATTGCTTGGCCTATTCAGTTCACCAGGGACAGCACCAACCTTGCCCTTTAGGACAGTCATTACCTGACCATCCTTGCCTGAAAAACACCCTTCCTCCCCACAAACAGAATCTACATATCCATGGTAGCAGGCCCATCCCTCATCTGGACATGTCTGCACTCTTGCCTTCCCTTCCTCCCTCAGCCATTCTCTCCCCATTGCCTTTTGCCTGCAGCTTCCTGATCTCAATCACAGCCCTCTTGTGAAACAATGTCGCTGAACATAGGAAACCAGCAGCTGTTTCCAGTTCCAGCAAATCGATGATTGTTGCCTGATGTACACCACTTATTTACAGACAAGAATCTGACGGCATATGTTTCTCACTCACATGGATCTTAATTGGAGAGGTACACTTAATTCAGATGAGGTTAACCCTTATAGTTACACAACACACGCGAGTGCCTGCACGAGTAATTTCCGATGCTTGCCACTGGAAGCTCATCCCACCTTCAAAACTCCAAGAACTTAATCCATTACTTTCCTCCTACCATAAGGAATTTGATTTTTGACCTCTCCACTGCTACTAAGCTTCCCCCTCCCAGGAGCAACAGAAAATTCTACCCCTTGTCACTAATGTTTGTTGTAAGGACTTTTTGCTTCCAAAAAATACTGAATAGCTCAAATTCCTAATTCCTGAAAAGTCACAGCTTAATCTGTCTTTCAAGGATGTGTACTACAGAAGAAGAAATTATGTAATGAAAGACAAGCATTGTGGCTGACTTCTCTGAGCCTGAAAGGAATGGAATGATTGCAATCTGACAGAAAAATACTGCTGGGCCCATCGATTGTGGAAAATGTTCTGTATAGGTTACTAAATAGGGCATTGCTTCTGTAAGAGTTAATAGAAGAGCTGTCAGGCTGTCCACAGAATCTGGATTCTACACAGTCTATCAATCCCCCATCTGTTGCCTGATTAAATATATTGCTTCACTCTAGGCACCAACTGCCATGACAACCTCCATCTCCTTGATCATATCAGAGGGAAGAGCATCAAACATCACAGCAAGAATGGGCCAATCGATCACAGGCTCCTAGTGCTAGGACAGCTGTGTTAGCTGTTTTTGCAGAACTGTTGTCCTGCTGAGTGCCATTTTGTTCTGGTCTTAAAGGCACATTTAATTTAACCTTAGTTTGATGTTTGCCCTCCCATTCTTTTTGTTTTGCCTCTCTACACTCTTGTTTGCTTCTTTATGGCATTGATCTCTCCGAGTTGGGAATGTGAGATTTCCAGCAGGAAACTTCATTGTCCTTTTCACTGGCATTTCATGATTAACTGACGGAAAGTGTAAATCTATGAGATGTGATTAGCATGGTCAGTTTTTATTTACCTTAGGGTCACTACACTATTCTGTCAGCAGGAATGTACACAGACTTCGTTCACTGAGATTATGATTTGGAGATGCCAGTGTTGGACTGGGGTGTACAAAGTTAAAAATCACACAACACCAGGTTATAGTCCAACAGGTTTAATTGGAAGCACATTAGCTTTCAGAGCGTCGCTCCTTCATCAGGTGATGAAGGAGCGACGCTCTGAAAGCTAGAATGCTTCCAATTAAACCTGTTGGATTATAACCTGATGTGTGATTTTTAACTACACTGGGATTAAACTGGCTGAAGAAAGGAGGAATTAATCTCTTTGCAAAACAATGGTTGCAATATAGTATGATTCCTTATTTTAAAATGGGAGCAGGCAAAGCAATGTTTAAATTCCTTTTATAGGTGAATACAATGTATGAGATAGCAAGCTGCATTTTTGAATTAAGGCTACTATCTCTTTTAAACAATAGTCAGCTTTGGCCAAATTGTATATTATTTTGAAATTCTGACAGCTAATTGCCACAATAATATGTTTGCTTTATAATGTCCATTCAAACATCTGGTAGTTGCTGGAATTTGACACCTCACAGCATTTGTTAACCTGAACGAATGGCCAGAATAAATTAGCAGAAGCTGCATAAATCATGGAATTAAGAATTGACAGTTGTGAATAGTCAAAATCATCACATGGTGTCATATTTTCTGCTAATTGCAGATTGACGGTGAAAATTAATGCAATAAA